>NC_040101.1:41596704-41899393 GCF_003369695.1 Bos indicus x Bos taurus
AATGTTCTTCCTGCCCCTGCTTTACTGGCAGTACAGGGTGTTTGGGGCCAGACTGGCACCCCAAAGAGCCTTGCATGGTAAATATGTCACCGCTGGCTGCGTCTTCCTCGGTCATTGCTCTAATCGCCTATCTCCCCTGGGGGCATTGACCCCTTTAAATGGCTACCAGTTTCCAACTTGTTTGGTCAAAATCTGCTAGCCTGAAGGTCAGATCCTCTTCAGCTTAAACTTCCCCTTTCTTTCGATAACTTCCCTGGATTCCCACCATCACGTTTCCATAGTACTCTGAACTTCCAGCCCTTCTCACCCTTATAATTGCTTAATTGAATTTGAATTAAATATTTGTTTAATATCACCAGAGCAAGACGGCTGAGCCCTCTGTGTGTAGGGAGCAGATCTTTTTGTTCAAGCACTCAAAGTAGTGGCAGGCACCAAGTAAGTCCTCATGAGTATTTATGACTCATTCAGAGACTGGCTGACTTGATTACTCCGGCCCCAATTTACCATTTGGGTTTCATCTCCTGACTCCTCCAGATACACACCAATGTTCCATCTAAATACACTATTCCTTAAAATCTCTCTTTACTTTCCTATCCCTATGACTTTGGTCATGCAATTCCTTCTTTTTGGATAATGAATATTATTTTCCATCCCATTTAAAAAGCAATCAGACAATCAAAAAAGACTTAAGAATACTTTTTACTGAGATACAGTTTCACATACCACAAAATCAACTGATGATTTTTATTGTATTCCCAGCCACCATCACCAATTCCAGAACATTGCCATCACCCCAAAAAGAAGCCTGGTACCCAATGGTCATCACTCCCTATTCTTCTCCCCCAGCTTCTGTCAATCACTAATCCACCTTTTGTCTCAACAGATTTGTCTATCCTAGATATTTCATTTAAATGAAATCATACAATACATACAGTTTCTTTCACTTATATTATTTTCAAGGTTCATGCATATCATAGCATAGATCAGTACTTCATTCCTCCTTATGGCTGAATAGTATATATTCCACTGTATGGCTACATTATGTTTTATCTATTCATTCATCAACTGATGAACATTTGGGTTATTTACACTTTGGAGCTATTATGAATAATGCTGCTGTGAATATTTGTGTGCAAGCTTGTGAACATATGTTTTTAATTATCTTGGGTTTATATCTAGGAGTGGAATTGTTGGAGAGTTGACTCATTGGAAAAGACCCTGATGCTGGGAGGGATTGGGGGCAGGAGGAGAAGGGGACGAGAGAGGATGAGATGGCTGGATGGCATCACTGACTCGATGGACATGAGTTTGAGTGAACTCTGGGAGTTGGTGATGGACAGGGAGGCCTGGCGTGCTGCAATTCATGGGGTCTCAAAGAGTCAGACACGACTGAGCAACTGAACTGACTGACTGATGGTAACTCTGTTTAACTTTGTAAGGAAATGCCAAACTGTTTTTCCAAAGTGGCTGTACCTTTTTTACACTCATCTACAGTGTATGAAGATTCCAACTTCTCTACATACTTGCCAACATGTTATCTGTTGTTGTTGATTATTATTATCACCCAAACCAGTGAATATGGAGTAGTATCTCATATGTTTTTGATTTGCATTTCTCTGATAACTAATGATATTGAGTATTTTTTCATGTGCTTATTGGTTAATTGTTTTATTTGGAGATGTATTTATTCAAGTCCTTTGCTATTGTTAAGTGGGTTATATTTCTTTTTATTGTTGCGTTGTAAGAATTCTTTATATGTTCTGGATGTGTAAGATCCTTATCAGATCTTTGCAATATGACTTGCAAATATCTACCATTCTGTGGGTTGTCTTTTCACTTCCTTGACAGTGTCTTTGAAGCACAAAGGTTGAATTTTACAAAAGCCCAACTTATTCTTTGGTTTCTTGTGCTTAAGGTACCTATCTAAGATTTACACCAAGGTTTTAAGATTTACACCTTACAAGGTGTTTTTCTTTTAAGAGTCTGATACTCTAGCTCTTACATTTAGGTTTTTGATCAATTTTGAGTTAACTTTTATATACTGTGTAAGAGGGTCCAGATTAATTCTTTCACATGTGGATATCTAGTTATCTCAGAACCATTTTTTTTACAAGACTGTTCTTTCCATACTGAATTGTCTTGGCAAGAAGAAACATTTTAAAATAATCCTAATCTAAGAGTCTGCTGTGGTAAGACAACAACCGCTGTAGTCTGAGGGATGATAGTCAGGAATGCAGAGGTTGATTGGGTTATTTTAGGCAGAAATAACTATGTATAAATTCCATAAGCACCATCTCAGTCCACCTCTTTCTATATGTAGTAATGGTTTTTAACCTTGTTTAGGATAAATAAGCCAATAAAATTGCGGGCTTTTGCAAATACACAACATTCTGCTTAAAATGTGAAGGAGTTCACAGCCCACAAGCCTCCCCACAGACCCTAAGCAAGGAATCTCTGCTCCACTCTCCTTCCCACAAAGTTCATCTACTGCTGAGAGCTCCAGCCAACCCTCCACAAAGCAGCTGACTCACTGTGCTTTTGTTTATTTGTTGATGTGTATCCTACTCTCTCCTTTGAACTACACATTTCCACCTAACTCCTTGATATGCGCACCACATCCCTAAGCATCTCAAATTCAGCACTTTCAACTCATCATCTTCATCTTCCCTCCCCCAGCCCAGCTCATAGCCCCAGCTTCCCTTTTTCTGGTCACAGAACCATTCTTCCCATCACCTAGGCTCAAATCTCAAAGTCATCTTCACTTCTTGTTCCCTTCACCAGCCCTCCTCCACTATCCAGTCAGTATCCAGGTTTGTACAGCTTTCATTCTGAGCACCTATCAGTATTCTGCCTGGTTGTTGCAATATGTCTCTGGCCTTGCTTGTTTCTTTCTCTTTTTTTTCCTCCAGTTTTACTGAGATATAATTGACATACAGCACTGTGCTAAGTTCAAGGTATATAGCATAGTGGTTTGATTCACATACATCATGAAACAAGTATCACAGTAAAGTTTAGTGAACATTATCATCTCATGTAGACACTAAATTAAAGAAATAGAAATTTGTTTTCTTGTGACAAGAACTCAGGATTTACTCTCTTAGCAACTTTCATATATGACATACAGCACTGTTAATTATGTTCATCATGTGTGGTCTATCCCTAGTGCTTATTTATCTTATAATTATTTTTATTCAAAAATATGCTTCAACCCACCTAGTCCTTTGTGGCTCCAGTTAATCATAACAGGTTAAGTGGCACAAGAGCTTAAATAAGTCACATGTAAGAATGACTCTGTCTTCCAGGTGGGGCTAGAATTAATAAATAGATTTTTACCCAGGTCCTTCTAGGTTCAAAGAATTGGAATACAAAGGAACACAGAGATAGAATTCCTTCCCTCAGGAGTACCATTTTAATCACAAAGATCAGGGCCACACACAGCAGACTTGGCCTGGAGATCTGCTAGTTCTCAAGGAACTACATTAGGACTTTTTCAGCCTCTGAGTTTAGGATTTTTCCAACCTTCTATTCCATCTCCCAGACGACAAAGACATGGAGGCATAAGGAAGCAGCTTTGGAGTCTGTTCACTTCTACCACTGTCTGGAGTCTCATAGTCCTCAGACTTCCCACTCACATGAACCAAACACAGTCCAGTTCTGCTTTCTCTCTGTCTCAAAAACACTTCAGGATGGGGAAAGGGAGTGATTATAAATAATTGCAATGTGCTCTTCTGCAACAAGAACACAGAAATATGAACTATTGCAGCTATTGCAATCTGCATTGGACCACAAGTACTGTTTTAATTTAGTCCTTGCATTTAGACAGCGTTTTTGGATTTGCAGTATTCTTTCACATACACCTTGCAAAGTAGGGGGAAGCCCCAATCACTCAGTGGGTAAAGACTCTGCCTGCAATGCAGAAGCCATAGGAGACATGGATTTGATCCCTGGGGCAGGAAGATCCCCTAGAGGAGAAAATGGCAACCCACTCCAGTATTCTTGCCGGGAAAATCCTATGGACAGAGGATCCTAGAGGGCTACGGTCCAAAGACTCACAAAGAGTCTGACACAACTGAGCAAACACACACGTATGTTTGAGAGGTAGAAATTACTCCTGTTGGTTTATCAGTGAAGAAGTGAAACCTCCAAGAGTTTATGTGATTTACCCAAAATCACACAATTCATGAGGTTCTTTGACAGGGAACTTTGGGGAAGCTCTTTAAAAAGAAGTAGATGGTGAAGGTGGGGAAGGGACACCTTTGCCTTTCTCTTCATCCTGCTTCTTGCCTGGAATTCAGACATGAAAGCTATAATTCAAGCAGCCATATTATAACTTTGAACTTGAAAGCCATGCAAAAAGAATGGCAAAGCAGAAAAACAGAAATAGCCTTGGCCACTGACATCTTGCAAACATCAGAACTGAACAGCCTTCCATTGGCTTTTTTTTTTTCTTTGTCATGTGTTTAAAATACTATAGTTGGGTCTCTTTTTCTAGCAGCTGTAACCATTCTTTGGTGCCTCAGCATTGTCCATAATTGGGCAAAACTAGTATCAATCACCAAATGATGTCACATCATTATGATTGTGCCTGGGAGTCACTCTCTTCACATTCCTAAGAGGAACATATACTATCCTTTCCCACTTACGTCATTAAAATGACAATTGTATGGAATAGAGATGCAGATTTCTAAACCTATGATATACCTAATGGCATATAACCTATGATTGAAATCATGCAAAATGTCTATATATAAAAAGACTAAAATCTAATACCTGAAATAAATATATGATATAAACTTTCTAGTATATGGAAATTAAAATAGAAATTTAAGTTGGCAGAATCCTGGTTGGTTTTTTAAATCCTATTTTCAAAATTATCCTTAATATTGTTGCCTTATCCTTTTAAATAGAGCATGAAAAGATTTTTTTTAATTACTAGATTCTCCAAAATATCACCTCTGCTATTTAGTTACTACTAAACAAATTTATTTTTGCCCAGGAGAGGTAAGAAAATATAGCTTCTGAGTATATGAGGCCACCCTTCCCTATGATGATACATATTTTAGGAATGGGAAGAATTATAATCCATATTCACATTTTTAAAACAAAACTAGAGAATGAAGGACATCTCCTTGAACTTGGTACATTTCGAAGGTTATCTGAAGAAGGCCCCAGGGTGGATGGGTAGATTCTTGAGGCCTTTGGTGAGATCACATCACACAGGAGTGACCTTGCCAGCCCACACTTCTACTTCTTCATTCAAGAGCATGTGGGAGATGGGACTAGTTTCTAATGTCTGTCCTTTAATCTCAATTTTTCACTTCCTTTTGGTATGAACCCTCAATGGGGACAGTTCAGGGTTCTGTAGACCCACTTTCTCATCTTGATGGTATTTCTGGTCTCCTCAGAGAATGTTACACTTGACACTTGTTTCCTTTCTGAGTTCTTTCTTCTATATCATGCAGCTTCTCGTGGGATTTACCCTTGCCCTCCTTCATATTAAGCTACAGGTGATGCGGGGCCATTCATTTCAATGGAGGACTAACCAAGCTTATCTAAGCATTTGAGTGACAGAAAGGGTAAAGTGGGAAGGAGTGAGGGTGAGGGGGAAACGGGTGTACACTTGTGTTCCATGTAGAGTGTGCTGCACGCCATCCTCTTCCTGAAACTTTACCTACATCCTTCATCCTACCATGACTTCTTCATGGGACATGTCATTGAATTATTATCACTAGTGTACAAAGGAGAAAGTTGAGGCTTTTAAAGTTAACCAAGTAGACAAGTTAACACTATTAGAAAATGGCTGCAAAAAATAGGTGAGTTCACAATGTTATGTGCCAGCCTGAATGGGAGAGGGTTTGGGGGGAGAAAGGATACATATACATGCATGGCTGAGTCCCTTTGCTATTCACCTGAAATTACCACAACATTTTTTATCAGCTATACCCAAATACAAAATAAAAGTTTAAAGTTTGGGGAAATAAAAATGAGTTTAACTGTTTAACCTCAAAGTCACCGGTCTTTCTATTACATTTGCAATGGACTCACCAGCCAGCCAAGTGCCCTGAAAACTTTCAATCTATTCTCTAGTTTAGATTATTGACTATTCATGTAAGAAAACATGCTGTATTTAGGGGAAAGTGAAAAAATGCCACTTAGCCATAGAAAGCAGCACCACACAGGGATTCACAGACGACCTCTGATGCTCAGTTGTCAGGTTCAAATACAGACCTTGCCACTGTGTGACCTTGGGCAAGTTTCTTAACTTCTCTGTGCCTTGGGCTCTTTATCTATAAAATGGGAATGAGAATATCTCTACCTATGAAGTCGTTATGAGAATTGAATGAGAAAGAAGTTATAACACACATAAACACTACCCTTGAAGGGCAACAAGAGGAACAGGTAGGTTCTAGTCCAGAAGTTTGAGGAGTGTGGATGCTCTGCCACTCACGGATATTTATAAATCCAAAGTCCCGCCTTACAGAACCAGGATTTACTTTTCATAGTACTCTTTCTCCAGGTGTATTTGAGTGTAGTAACCCTAATGCTGGAGCAAGTCTTCTGGCTTTGGGGAAGGCTCCTTTAGGAGAGCGGGTATCTGGCACAGAAATCCCTTCCCTCCCACAAACCCAGTGTAACAAGCAAGGGGACTTGAGGATGATTTAATCCTGCTACATCTTTTTGCTCAGTGTTTTAAAGAGTCAAGAGGATTTTTTTTCCATTGGTAATTTGCATGTCATTCCCACGATTACATTTTGAAGTAGATGAGTAATATTTAGAAATAGAAGGCTTTCCACTTCTAGTTCCTCTCATTGGTATGTGATGTAGGCAAGTCACACATACTGTTCGGGTTGAGTCTTGCTTTCTACCAGATGGAGAACCATTCATCAAATGAATAATTGCTACATCTTTTCAAATACAGTCAATTGCATTTT
The DNA here is from genome assembly GCF_003369695.1 of Bos indicus x Bos taurus. Lineage (NCBI taxonomy): Eukaryota > Metazoa > Chordata > Mammalia > Artiodactyla > Bovidae > Bos > Bos indicus x Bos taurus. The sequence continues at coordinate 41,603,637 of NC_040101.1, forward strand.
ACTAAAAATGTCTTGTCCAACCTCCTCTCCCCACTGCCAAAAAAAAAAAAAAAAAGGCAAGAATAATTAACAAACTGAACAACAAGACATACTTACCTACAGTCAAGAACAGAAGACTGAGTAGGTCATTCTGCCTGCAAGGGTGTCCCACAGCCTTTGAATCTCTGATATATAATTGCCTACGAGGGTTTAGCTGAAAACCAGGAGACTACGTACTAAAGTTGCATGTGACATAGGTACATAGGAAAAATGACTACATCTCTAAAAGGACATATTTTCTACTTTAACTAGAAGAAGGTGCCCAGGAGAAGGTAAAAGAGTGATTAATCAGGAATCACTGGACCAGGCCTGACTCTGCTCTGGAGATTTCATGAAACACTTTAAAAACAAACAAAAAAAAGTTTTGTTAATGAAAATTACCAACATTTTTTTTTTCAAATAAAAATTACAGAAATGTTGCTATCTACCATCACCACATTCAATAAAGAAAACAGACATTTTACTAACTAATATAGAAATAAGAGGTATTGGGTTGGCCAAAGGGTTCATTTGGGTTTTTCTGTAAGCCAATACTTAATTTTAGACTAAAAGACATTTCTTAAAATCAAATACATTTAGTGATGTGAAAACCTCACGACTTTGCCTTACTTTTCTCACTTGCTCATGAATCAGTGAACTCTATCCCTTCCTGGCACCAGTCCAAGAAATAGTATTTGGGAATGACTGCTCTAGCGAAGGGTCTTCTGGCTCATTCGTGTGAGCCAGGGCAAACTACTCTGCTTCCCTGAGGTTCAGTGACCCATGAAATAGAAATAACGTGTGTTTGCCTGGCCTACTTCACAGGACTGCGGTCAAAGAAGACATGGTAACACATACAAAACAGCCCTGGAAATGGTGAAAAACTACACACGTGTTCAGGATTGTTACTTTTTTCAACGTAAGTTATATACTTATTCCCAAATTCCTGGGATTAGATGATTCCACTATAAAATTGTTCATTTCAGAGACACAGCAAATGCCAGACGCTAACACATTTTCTCCACTAAGAAAAGAAAACATGAACTGATAGCTTACCATGGGTACTAGGAACATCGTCCAAAAATCATCCAATCAAGGGATATTTGTTTAGGTCCATCCTTAAGACTCTGAGCAGATTCCATCTAAACCAAGTCACATGAATGAGAGCTTTTACCATTTTAAATATTTCAACAGAAGTTTCACAGACTCGATTCAACACTTCACAGACAGCATATTTTACTCATCTCTGCATCCACAGAACTGGGAACAATGCCGGGAACAGAACAGTGAATCGGTGGATGCTGAATAAATGAAGAAACAAGGATCTGGCCCCAGGAAGGCATTTTTCAGTTTATTGCTCTACTGCCCTCACCAATAAACTGGGAAGAAAACTACTAAGCTAACTCCTGGGGTGGTTACAAATATTTTCTATTAAAGACAACCAAAAAAAAAAAATATATATATATATATTACTGATGGGAATGTAAAATGGTATAGCCACTTTGGAAAAACACCTTGGTAGGTTCTTGCAAAATTAAAAAGTAGAATTACCATATAACCCAATAGATCCACTCCTAGATATATACCCAAGAGAAGTGAAAATATTCATTCATACAAGTTATAAACCAATGTTCATATCAACATTATTCATAATAACCAAAAAGTATGAGTGAGTGAGTAAAGTTGCTCAGTCGCGTCCGACTCTTTGAGACCCCATGGACTGTAGCCTACCAGGCTCCTCCTTCCATGGGATTCTCCAGGCAAGAGTACTGGAGTGGGTCGCCATTTCCTTCTCCAGGGGATCTTCCCAACCCAGGGATCGAACCCAGGTCTCCTGCATTCCAGGCAGATGCTTTAACCTCTGAGCCACCAGGGAAGTCCCACCAAAAAGTATAAATGACCCCAAAGTCCATCAGATGGTTAATGGATGAAGATAATATGGCATATCCATATAACATATAATGAAATGTCATTTGGCAATGAAAAATGAAGTGCTGCTATTAGCTACAATATGGATGAACCTTGAAAACATTATGCTAAGTGAAAAAAGCCGGACACAACAGACCACACACAGTATGACTTCATAATATGAAACGTCCAGAATGGACTAATCCATAAAGACAAAAAATAGATCGGTGGTTGACAAGGGATGAAGGGGTGGGGTTCAAATCTGCTAGTATGTATGGGGTTTCCTTTTAGGGTGATGAAAATATTCTAGAATTAGATAGTTTTGATAATTATACAACATAATGACTATACTAAAAACCACCAAAGTGCACAATTTAAAACAGTTGACTTTTATGTTATATGAATTATATCTCAATGTAAAAAAAAAATACAAGTATAAAAGGCTACAAGAAATGGGAAAATTAGGAGCAATGAGTGGAATTATATTTTCTCAAATCAGACTTAAAGAAATTAGGTTTCAGTTATGTTTCCTGTGCTTTAAAGAAAGCCCTCATCTGCCAGGGCTATTTATTTGAATTTGTGTCAGTAAATGTGTTCCTCTCACAGCAGCTGGTAGATAATAGGCACTCAATAAATGGTGGATAGATGAACATCTATGAGAACCCCACATTCCTCACATTTCCTAATAGACAAGATTTTTAAAAATATGTAAATGGTGGGACATAGAGGAAATCCTGGCAGACTTTGTTCCCCAGATCAGAAGGAATCAGTATAGTGGCCCAGCTCAGCACCAAACAAGCAACAGAATCCTTGACCAGAGCGTTCTTGAGACAGCTGCTATGGTTAAGTCGCTTCAGTCGTGTCTGACTCTGTGCAACCCCATAGATGGCAGCCCACCAGGCTCCCCCGTCTCTGGGATTCTCCAGGCAAGAACACTGGAGTGGGTTGCCATTTCCTTCTCCAATGCATGAAAGTGAAAAGTGAAGTCGCTCAGTCGTGTCTGATTCTTTGTGACTCCATGGACCGCAGCCTACCAGGCTCCTCCATCCATGGGATTGTCCAGACAAGAGTACTGGAGTGGGTTGTCATTGCGTTCTCCGTCTTGAGGCTAAAGAAGACCAAGAAACTTTTACTCAGGAATTCCCAAATTTTTAGATGCATTTCAGTTACAACAAGAAAAATCTTAAAATAAAGCTCCCCAAATAAAATTTACTAGACTTCCTTACATAGTTATTCTCTATATAACATATTTAGGTAAAGAAGAGAATAGTATAGAGCAGGTTAATTCTAGCCAGGAATAGAAACCAAAAGGATTTGGCAAAACGATATTGAAAAGACTCAATCAGCTGAGACTGGCTGAACCCCCATGAATAGTTCCAATGGCCCAGTGAATTGTATTTCTAATGGATAGCTGAGCTGGGACTTCATAACACATACAAACTGAATTCTTGATTTAAAAAGGAAGAAACCAAGAACCAGGGACATAATGAAACCAATCTGAGACCACCCTGCTGGTTAGGATCTGAGTTAAACCTAGAACCCAGACTTTTCTACTTCTGATTTTGTCTTTTCCTACTGCTGGAATTCTATACATCATGTTGTTCTCAAACCACATGGAACACACTGAGAAAATTTTGGAATTTTAATGCGGTGAAGGTGACCATAATGGGTTTCCTCCAGATTCACAAATTTTATAAATATTGTAAGTGAAGGTTTGGCCCAGGTTTAAAAGAAAAAAATATTTCCTACTTGCCTGTAAGCTTCTCACAGTGGAATGGATGCTTGGAACTATTTAAAAAGTTGCCATTCTTCCCATAAATTTAGGTACCCCCTTCAGGTGGGCAAATTCATCCCGGGCACACAACTTCAGTGAATGCCACTCATTCTTCAAGTTGGTGAGGGGGTGGGAAAAAGCCAGCTTTGACTTCAGGCTTTGCCAAGAACAAGTCATATAATTTATAGCAGAACTAAGGAAGGTATAATCTGCAAATTGGCTGTGTATTTATTTTTCTAAGACATAAGTGAAGTGTTCTTGGGAGGTAACACCACATGGCAAAGTATAAGCTCTTTTGGAGGCAGGGGAACTTAAAACACACACACACACACAATTTCATGAGGAGAAACTGTGGAAGCCAACATGGAGGGCAGTGGTTGGTTTTGCCTGCCCAGCACCCATTTGGCCTTCTTTTGACAAAATGCGCTAGTTGAGCTTTGAAGACTATCCACCCCTCTTGTCCCTCTTGGACAGAGCTAAAATTTGCCCCTGACAGTCCTCATCAACTCAAAGGATGGTCCTGCGATTGATACACAGGATGTCAGAATATTCTATACTCTATAATTGTGATTCAGTCAGGGATGGCCACATGGAAAAGCCAAGTCAACGGGACTCTGTGGCAGACTAAGTAGCTTCAGTCATGTCCGACCGACTCTTTTGTGACCCCTGTAGACTGTAGTTCGCCAGGCTCCTCTGTCCATGGGGATTCTCCAGGCAGGAATACTGGCGTGCATTGCCATTCCCTTCTCCAGGGGATCTTACTGACCCAGGGGTGAAATAGCATCTCTTAGGTCTCCTGCAAGTTCTTTACCATTGGCACCTCCTGGGAGGCCCAATGAGTCTTGACTGCTGAATTTTTAACAACACTTTGGAAAAGAAGGCTCTCTTGCCCCTTATTCAGGAAATCAACCCTGAATATTCACTAGAAGGACTGATGCTGAAGCTCCAATACTTTGGCCACCTGATGCGAAGAACTGATTCATTGGAAAAGACCCTGATGCTGGGAAAGATTGAAGGCAGGAGGAGAATGGGATGACAGAGGATGAGATGGTTGGATGGCATCACTGACACAGTGGACATGAGTTTGAGCAAACTCTAGGAGATGGTGAAGGACAGGGAAGCCTGGCACACTGGCAGTCCGTGGGGTCATTGGACACGTTGAGGGACTGAACAACATGCCACTTAAATCGCCAACTGTGAGAAGCACCAGAGGCGACCACATCGAATACGTAATCGTAAGTGAAGCAAACACAGAGCTGAGCAGAGCCAAGAGTGATCAAGAACAAGACGGGCAAGAGGGACACCTGTTTCCTGCCTTCCTGAAGTGAGAGCTACCTCTGAGCTTTAGTCACATCACTTTTTGCTTATCCCTAGCAAGTTTGGTTTGCCATTTGCAGCAGAGACAGACAGTACCATGCAGTAGTACGATGCAGGCTCTCGAAATGCAGAAATGAAAGAGTGGATCTCGGTTCAGCCACTTTCTAGTTATGAGACCTTAAGCAAGTTATGCAATCTCTCTAAATTGCAGGCTTCTTATCTACACTATCTGATTCTGGGATCAGTGAGTCAGTACTCTCTCCAAAGCACTTGTTAGAGTTACTGACATGTAATTCATGTACAACAAATGTGAGTTACAATTTTTAACAAACAAACTATAATAAAAGCAACCCAATGTCCGCTATTACAAGATTAAAGCTACTACAATATTATTTCATTTTCACTAAGCTTCCCAGGTGGCACTAGTGGTGAAAAACCGGCCTGCCAATTCTGGAGCCACAAGAGACATGAGTTTGATCTCTGGGTCGGGAAGATGACCTGGAGGAAGACATGGTAACCCACTCCAGTATTTTTTCCTGGAAAATCCCATGGACGGAGGAGCCTGGAGGGCTACAGTCCACGGGGTCACAAAGAGTCGGATACGACTGATGACTTAGCACAGCACACAAGCTTCACTAGTACATGAGGGAAACCTGACTTTTAAATAGCTTATCACAAGGAAGCATAGAAACGGACCTAAACATCATTTTTATCATATTTTCTCTTATTTGTAAAGAGTTTTAAATAACATGGGAAAAAATGCTTGCAGTAGCATACTAAGAGACTGAGTAAAGACTGCTATAATATAGCCCATGCTCTATTTGGCAACTATATCTAAAAGAAAAAAGCAAAATGAAATCTTTAAACCTGTGCATCAGAAATCCTGGAAGAAGCTGCAATAAAACAGGAGAATGAGATAGATATCATCTGATATTTAGACTTTTCTTCTACATTTCTCTATTTTCCAAATGTATGTCAAAGAACATTGACTGTACTTCTGTTTTGAAGGTTTCATTGTCCACATGTTCCACAATCACATCATTAGGCTTTTAGAATGTTGGTTTAAGAATTGGAGAATCACAGAGTATTAGACGTGAAACAAACAATAGAGACCGTCTTATCCGATTCTTTCATCTTACAAAAGGGAAAAACTTGTTGAAGATCAAATAGCTAGACACTGGCACCATTGAAATTACAGCCTAACATTCCTAGTGATTCAGAAAACTCCTTGAGAAAGACACTATTGATCGGACCACATCACCTAGGCTAATTCTGCTAATCTTTTAAGGACTTGTTTAAATATCATTTCCTCCAAAAACTTTTCCCTGGGCATCAACTAGAAGGTATTCTCCCAACTTCCAATTCCCAGAGCACCTGATTTTCTTTTACTTTTATTGTCATTATTATTCCACAGATGTGTGTGTCTTCTTTATTAGTCAATAAATTCCTGGAAAGAGGAGTTGCATCTTTTTCACATCTGTGCCTTCAGCATGGGAGACCATGCTTTGCTACATAGTAACCACTTGATAAATGGTTACTAATGAAAAACAGGCTATCCTATTGCGTAGGACCTGTTGAATCCAACTGGCTTAGTTTGGAAATAGGACTAAATTGCATAGACAAACTCATCACCATAGGATCCTTCCTGACTAGTAGAACGATGGTACTTCCTAGCCCCACTGCAATGGGAAGGGACTATATGACTAGTCAAGGCTATGGTGTTTCCAGTGGTCATGTATGGATGTGAGAGTTGGACTGTGAAGAAGGCTGAACGCCAAAGAATTGATGCTTTTGAACTGTGGTGTTGGAGAAGACTCTTGAGAGTCCCTTGGACTGCAAGGAGATCCAACCAGTCCATTCTGAAGGAGATCAGCCCTGGGATTTCTTTGGAAGGAATGATGCTAAAGCTGAAACTCCAGTACTTTGGCCACCTCATGCAAAGAGTTGACTCATTGGAAAAGACTCTGATGCTGGGAGGGATTGGGGGCAGGACGAGAAGGGGACGACAGAGGATGAGATGGCTGGATGGCATCACCGACTCGATGGACATGAGTCTGGGTGAACTCCGGGAGTTGGTGATGGACAGGGAGGCCTGGCATGCTGCGATTCATGGGGTTGCAAAGAGTTGGACACGACTGAGTGACTGAACTGAACTGATATGACTAGTTTTGGCCAGAAGACAGTAAGCAGAAGTGACGTGTGTCACTCCCATGCTGGCACAGTGAATAACCCTTGTGAGATCCTTCAGTTATATGTCCCCTTATCTCAGCATCCCAGAAGCCACATGCTAAGAAGAAGGGGCCATAAAAGGAAGCAATCATCACATGGAGGGGAGCTACACTTCAGAGTCACTGGGGCTTATTTAGATCCAGCTTTGTGAGTAAGAAAGATGTCTTTGTTACAAGTCACCAAGATCCCAGGGTTACTTTCTTGTTGTTGTATAGTCCAGCTGATACTGAATAATAGCCAGACTAAAACACAGATCTTGTGACAGGGATTTTTGATGGTAATTCATTATTTCTTTATTCCTTACTAACAGAATCTTGGGTAATATGCCTAAACTGAAAAATTACATTCTATTACTTTACAGTGCATTATGTTCCATACTAGCTATTAGCGGCCAACAGGGTATGTGCTCAGTCACTTAGGCGTGGCCAACTCTTCGCAGTCCTATGGACTATAGCCCATCAGGCTTCTCTGTGTGGAATTGTCCAGTCAAGAATACTGGAATGGGTTGCCATTTCCTTCTCCAAACAGGATATAAGTAAAAGCTATTAATATGTTTTTCAAGAAGTCTTCCCTTTTATTTCCTGATAAGAATTCATATGTAATGACTAGAGCTTCAGCAGCCTTCTTAAATCATGAGGAGTCCTTGACAGTAAAAGTCACAAACTGAGGGTGGTGGGGCAGAAAGACAGAATGAGCCTGGACTCCTGATGGCACTGTGGAGTTACAGTATTCAGCAATGACTGCCTTACCTCTGTGTTCTTATTTAAGAGAATTGAACCCTTGGGCTTCCCTAGTGGCTCAATGGTGAAGAATCTACCTGCCGACGCAGGAGACATGGGTTCCATCTCTGGTCGGGGAAGGTCCCACATACAGTGGAGCAACGAAGCCCACTGAGCCTACGCTCTAGAACCCAGGAGACATAACCACTGAGCCCATGTGCCACAACTGCCAAAGTCTGTGCCTAAAACCCATGCTCCACTATGAGAAGCCACCAGAATGAGAAGCCTGCATACGGCAACAATGAGTATCCCCCACTTGCCACAACCAGATAAAAGCCCTCACAGCAATGAAGACCCAGCATAGCCAAAAATAAATAAATTTTTTTTTAAAAAGAGAAAATTAAACCCTTATGTTCTTAAGCACTGTAGCTAAATTTTTGTTACTAGCAAACAAATGTAACTCTTAATTGGTACAGCCCTTATGTCACATATTCTAAACTATTAATAGTACTCTTGTACTGAAAAGTAAGAAAGAAGGTAGCAAAGAGCACTATTTAACACCTAACCCAAGTTGGGGAAGAATGGTATTCTATTCGATTTTGCTTTGATCTTCTGAGGAACTGAAAAAAAAAAAAATTGACCTCTCACTAAATCACATCTTTTTAAAAGATACTTTTTTCACATTAGCAAAGTCTGAAGGAAGCATAACCAAAATTACATTTTCCCAACATAATCGTAAGTCTCTTAACTGTGAAAACATGTGAAGGATGAGGTTTAGTTCATTTTAAAATGAAAAAAAAATTAAAGTAAAAGTGATTTGATATTTCACATTATTAAGAAAAAATTTAAATAGGAGGCATTCTTCTAAGGGAAGCTGAATTTTGAAAGAGTAGAAGAATTTAAATGTTGGGGATTTTAAAAGCTGTTTTGGTGAAACATTTTTTATTCTTCTTACCACTGGTGATTTTCGCAGGGACTCGTCCACCTTTAATAAGGCTTTATTATGTATGTGCCCACTATTACTGTAACAAGAACTGACATAAAAATTACAATTGACTCCAAAGAAAAGACTTAATATTCAGGATCACCAAGAGCTTCTTCTTTTCTGCTTTTCTTCCTGGACCAAAACGTTGGCTCACTTCATCTCAGATACATATGTTTCTCAAAATCTGGATTTTTATAAAATAAAAACAATTAAAAAAAAAAGATGCAGCCAATATCTCCATCACGTTTGCATATTCAAATTGACACTAAAAAAAATAACATAAAAATCTGTCCCTCTGTTAATGGATACAAACTCCATCTTTCTAAGTTATATGATTCTGCTTTTTATAAGACTACGAGAGGGCTTCTCTCATGGCTCAGTGGTAAAGAATCTGCCTGCCAGTGAAGGAGACATGGGTTTGATCCCTGGTCCTGGAAGATCCCACATGCTGCAGGGCAACTAAAGCCATGGGCAACAACCCTTGAGTTTATGCTCTGGAGCCAGGGAGCTGCAACTACGGAACTCTGCACTCCCAGAGTCTGTGCTCCTCAGTGAGAAGCCTATGAATCGCAACTAGAGAGTATCCCCGACTCACCATAACCAGAGAAAAGCCCATGGAGCAAAGAAAACCCAGCACAGCCAAAAATAAATGAATAAATAAATAAAGTTTTAAACAGATCAGGAGACTGTTTTCACCCTTCGTGGTCGATGGGGAATCTGAAATGGCAAGTACTTCCAACATCAGGCATTTCAGGCCACCTGAACCAGTGACAACTATAAACACAGGGCAAGGAGCACGTGCCCAGAAGACAAGATTTCACGATCTGCTATGAAATACAGCAGAGCAGAGTATTCCTTCCCAGTGTGAAATTTCTCAGGAAGTCTTTCACCCGTCAGTTTTCCTAGAAAACATTCTCATGAGTTGCCCTTTCACACCCTATCTTCCCAGCGGTCCAGCGCTGGGCTTTCAGGATAGAATGGGAGTATGACAAGGCAGCAGTTATTTTAAATCTGAATATGACAAAACATCTTTTCAGTGGGAAAACCACGTTGTTTCTAAAATAATCCTCATTTCAATGCAAAGCTTCTTAGACCACAAAGATTGTGAGTCCCAGCATTCACCTGAAAATTGGAAAGCTTTACGTATCCTTACTAGTTTTTATACCCATCCCTGGATTGCATAGAAGGGTTAAAATTCAAGAATAAAAACAGAAAAGCCAGAATTTCTCTGACTACCACTGCTACCAGCTGTGTAAAATTGGGCAAGTTATTAAATCTCTCTCAGCCTCCATTTCTTCACATGTGAAATGAAAGTGATAGCCCTACCTCAATGGTTACTGTGAGGGCTAAAGAACAAGATGTGGATAAAGCACTTAACACAATGCCCAGCGCATAGTAAGCCCTCAATAAACATTAGATATTGCTAAAGTATTCCTCTTTAGCTGACAGAAAACTCTGGGAAGAATCACTGAAGGACAAATCCAGAAATTCTTGGAATTATTGCCAGATGCAGAGACGAACTGGGCCTCTGTGGGTTTTGGCCATTCTGAGCAGCAGCACTTGGTCCAAGTGGGTAAGCCAGGCACACAGCCTGCAGATCTGGGCTCTAAGATCCACCCACAGGAATTTTAAACTACATTTGGCAAACGGATGCCTATTTTGCGTCTCCATCTACCATGCCGCCCAGAGTGACTAAATCCTTTACAATAAACTGTTCCAGATTGCAACCTTTCTTCCCCCCACTAGACATGCATAAAAATGAATCCATATGTGTATGTGAAGTAGCAGTTCCAAAAATAATGGTGGCTTTAAATACTGTGGGATTATAGGAGAGAGGAAATGGTCCTGAAGTACGATGGTAAGGAAAGACTTCATTAAGAAAATGAGATTTGATCTGGGTTTTGAAGGGTGAGTAGGAGTTAGATATGTGGAGTAGAAAGAGAGGTGACCTTGAGTAGAGTAGAGCATGACAAAGCTACAGAGGTAGCAATGAGCAAGTGGGAACAGAGGGCAATGACCAGAGCTGAGGGGCTGTGTAGAGAAATGTAGGGATGGAGCAGGAGACCAGCTTGCGCTGATATAAAGAACTGAGCATCATGGAATAATAAAGGGACCTGATAGGGTCATATTCATCTCTGTGTCACAGAAGAGTGCTTGGCAGAGAGTAGTTCCCAGTAAATACCTGAGTGAGTCAGTGGATGCGTATATGAAATAAAATGGCATTTTGAGAAGATTTACTTGGCTGAATACATTAGAGGAAAAAGTTGAGTCTTGCAGATTAAGGAGGAAGTTACTGCTGATCAGAACCTGAGGCGATAGAGTACTGAACTAGAGGACAGTGGCCACAAAGAAGAGTTAGGGATCAACAGGAGAAACGTGATGCAAGAAGAGTTTCAAGGACCTGGAGATTGGCTGCGTAGTGGAAGGAAGATGAATTGAGGTTTGGAGTGCTTGAGGTTTGGAGCCGTAGTCATTGGCTAAAATGGCCAGATATCCAATATCATAAGAAACAAGGGTAAGGGTGAGCAGGGCAAGGTGCAAGAAGTCCAGTTTTGAGTATTTAAGGTGATGCAAGGATGACCAAGTGCCCTCGTCTTGTCCTCATCTGGAGATGCAAGTCTAGAAACGAGCTAACAGAGCCCAGGTCCTCCTTAAGGAGACATTGTGTTGAATTCTTTTTCCTTGGACTAACATCCTAAAATTATGCTAAGCTCTTCATACAGTATTTCATGAAAAACTGAGATTCTGAAAACAAGACTTAACAGCTGATATCACGCTGCTCCTCTGTGTAAAAGCATTCACATGGGCTGGTGTAAAACCTTGTGCTTCAAAAACAGCTGCATCAGATGGCCTGGGCATGGGGTCCCAGGATCTGCATTTTAATTTGCCCCTCAGGTCATTCTGATACTTGCTGAAGTCTCAGAACCACTAACACAGGGGAAAGGGAAGCTTCTAGATAGCCTACTTCACTGGTTTTGACCCAGTCCAGCAGAAGGCAACCTAGGGTAAGTGGTTACATGTGATAACCCTGGATTTGGACTGTCTCAGTTCAAATCCAGCTCTTACTAACTGCCTTTGCTTGGGCAAGTCATTTCATTTCCAAGGCATTGAATGTCTCCAATAGTCCCCGATCTAAAATAGAGGAATAATAATTGTACCACCTCATTGGGTTCCTATGAGGATTACGGGCATTAACATAACATAGAACTGTTTTTCCACTTTTCTCACTGTGACAGTGGGTGGGATAATTCTTTGCTGTGGGGCTGACCTGAGCATGCAGGACATTTCGCAGCCTCCTGGATCTCCACCCAGTAGATGCCAATGGATCCCCTTCTCACTAGTGACAATCAAAAATGTCCCCAGATATTGCCAAAAGTTCTCTAGAATGAAAAATCACCCTGGGTTAAGAACCACCACCGACATAGAACTGTACTATCTCCTGAGCATTTGCTCAAAGTGATGTTGATATTTGATGAAATGTCCACTGACTCCGTAATTCTCCCAAAAACCCAGTGAAGTTAGATATCATCTCCAGCTTTATAAGGGTCCACAGGGATGGACACCTGCCTAAATCGCTCAGCCATCCAATCACGCAGAGGAGCTCCCACCAAGGGCAGTCCCCACCTCTTTCTAAGCTGCTAGATAACCGGGCCTTTACAAGGCTGCAGATGGGGAAACTGCCCCCATCACACTTTTGTCTAAGGCAAGAGAGAAGTTGAAGTCACTAGCATTCTATATCTGAGCATCACTCGAATGCACTTCCCTCCTACCTTGAATCCTGAAAGGCTGCCTTCTGTGGGTTTCGCCGTACATCAATCAAGGGGTTAACTCCAGCTCACAGGAACTAACACCTCCCACTCACCTCGCTGTCTGGGTTAGAGCCCTGCTCTGTACCTCCATCTGTCACAGGTGATCACTCCCCTCCCAGTCCTTGTTTCTTATCCGTGTCCCCTCCCAGGACTCGATGCTTCACACTTTTGTTTCCACTACACAAACACAGGCGTGGCACCCAGAGTTTCACTCTATGAGGACAATTTCTTGAATGAATGAACAAGCTCCCTGTCCATCCACTCTGGGATAAGTAAGAGTCAGTCTCTGCCTCACTCTCATGTTCTATGAACTCACAGAAGGTACCACAGGCTTCCAGTGGTTCATCCAACTGGCTTTTCTAAACCTGAGCAGCACATTGAAGATGAAGACAAATGACCTATGTCCCTGAAGCAGGCACTTCAGCTGAGATTCTTTGAATAATGCCCAGCCAAGACTGTGCTGAAAAAATCAGGAACTCCCAAGGATGCCTTCCCCTTCTAATTAACTATGTTTCCATCTATTTCATCACTTACGATTGAAGAGCTCTGGCATTGGTGTCAGACAGACAGGTTGGATTCCCTTTCTCACCACTCATTAGCTATGTGATTTTGGAGCAATGTCTTGCCCCTCTGAGCCTCAATTCTTTCATCTGTAAAATGGAAATCTGAATAACTATATCACAGTGCTATTGTGAGGTTGAAGTGCATAGAGATACCTAAGATATTTAAAACAGTATCAAGTGTACAGGCCATAATATTTGTGTTGTCTTTCACAATAAGAAATAATTATTTCATTGTGATAGGATGTTAAAATAGAAATTTTCCCAAGACACATTTAAAAGGGAGGTATTAGATAAAATGTACATGATGAGTTCAAAAGAGTGTAGTGGTTCTTATTCAATACCTGACCCACTAAGTTCATTGCTATTATAAGAATACTAGAGATGTGCCTCACAGGATGAAAAGAAAATGTGCAAATGATGGCTGGACTGTGCTGACTCTTGGTAGAGTGCAGAAAAACGATAGAAAGAGTAGATTACAGACCCAGATTTCACACTGAGCCTAGGCAGCCAACAAGAGAAAGGTGTGAGGTATGATTCACAACACAATGCTTCCTGCCACAACACTGAGAACCCATTTTCAACAGACTCTGTGGGCATAGCATCCACAAAGTCCCCTTCTGAACCCAAAACTAGACTCTCAGATGCTGCGTGAGGCCGTAAGAGGTCCTTGGTCAATTCTTCCTCTTAGCACTGGTCTCTTAAATACTCGATATTACACGTCATGTAAAGCGCCTTCCCTCAGAAGCTGTGAAATAGAAACTTTCAAAAGATAAGCTCATGTTGAACTGCACAATTTGTCTCATTTCATAATTCTAAACTTTCATAACCTGCCTTTCCTGGGTGTAACTGGCATGACGAAAGCCCCATGTGATTTGCTCAACACAGTGCTAGGAAGGACTCAACAAGATTCTTAGGTGAATTGAATCCATCTTTGAAGAATACACAGAGCTTGATTTGGGATAAGTTTCAGAATTTAGGGTTTTCCTTTCACATCCTCAAATTTTCCCTTGACTCTCCATCTCCTCCACCTTCCCCACTCCAGGCTGTCCGTAACCCACCTGCCTCAGAGGACCCCAGCTTATTTTCTACAGCTGGGGACCCTTAGCTATCTCTTATCTTCCATCTCTCTTGTATCTTCAATCAGATTATCTCCCCTATGACCTGGAAAAAGAGCTCAGATCTCCTCTATTCTAAAAATAAAATTAAAGGGAAACAAAACTACCAAGAAAACTTCCTCAGCCCTCCTCTCCTCTCAAGTGCATCCAATTTCTCAACTCTTATCACCTACCAGTGGTTCATAAATGATGCTCTGTGGACTGGCTGCAGTTGAGCTATCTGTACCAGTTTCCCAGGTACAACCCCTACAAATATGACTCACAGGGTCTGATGTGGGGCCTAGGAATTTTATTTTTCAGGTTCCCTCCAAGTGATGAGGATGTTCAGCCAAATTTTTAAACCACTGGTTTATCCTCACTGTATTTATTTCATCACCACCCACTCCAAACACCCACCAAGCCGACTTGATCACAACTGATCTCTCGAGTCACTGCTAACTTCTAACCGCCCTGTGCAGTTACCCAGTGATAGGAACTCACTGTTTTCAGGGCTCGATCCTGGCTCTTCTGTGGCAGTCAAGGTGGGAACAAGGCTCCACTTTCCTGAAATTTTCTTCTCCTTTTTCTGTTGTGAACCTTCTGCTTGCTGCTAAGTTGCTTCAGTCATTTCCGACTCTGTGCGACCCCATAGACAGCAGCCCACCAGACTCCCCCGTCCCTGGGATTCTCCAGGCAAGAACACTGGAGTGGGTTGCCATTGCCTTCTCCAATGCATGAAAGTGAAAAGTGAAAGTGAAGTCGCTCAGCCATGTCCAACTCTTAGCGACCTCATGGACTGCAGCCCACCAGGCTCCTCCGTCTGTGGGATTTTCCAGGCAAGAACCTTCTAGTGACACTCTTATCATGGGGGCCAGTACCCCACGTCTTTCACTGCATCCACTTCCTCCTTCCACCCAACACGTGAGCATAAGCAAGGCTGAGAGGATGGCCTCCTGCTGCTCCATATGGGAGATCTCACAGTGCAGTCACTTTAATGACCCTTGAAACTAATGTCCACATACATTCTCCTGCTCAAGTGATTACACTCTTGAGCTAGATAGTCACCTTCATCTGTATTTTCATCCTTCATCTGAGCCAGTCTCAAAGTCACCATTTTGCTCCCAATCATCCTTCCAGATGATTCCTGCTTCGGTCCATCCATGCTTCGGTCAACATCATCATTCCTCCAATAATCTCTCTTCACAACTTTACCATATCTCTCACTTTTCTGTGCCTTGTTCCCACACACTCATGCTTTTTGACTCTTTCTTTGTGATATTCACCATTTTTACTTCTTGCGTATCCGTCCTCCAGCCCCAGTCCTTTACCTGAGCATCTCCTCTGCCTGACATCCCCACCCACCTCTCGTCTCCATGTCTCACCCTAGATGTCCTTTAGGCCCCAAACCCAATGCCACCCCTTTCCTGAAGCTTTTATGTCATGTCCACTCTGGTACATGGCCATGTCTCCCTCCTCTGATCACCATTAACATTTATCTTCCATTCTGTTCAGGTAGCACTCACTACTTGCTACCCAGTGATACTATTTCTTGCTAGTATTTTGTTCCTACCACTGGATCATGAGAGTTTGGGGATGGCAAAGACTCTGCCTTATTATCTCTTAAAACCCCATCTTATAGTACTAATTCCTATGTTTTATAAATATTACTGTCCATAATAATAGAAACAAAAGACTTCTGCTGCCTCGAGCAAGAATAAGCCTAGTTATTTGCATGAAAGGTGAAAGGCTAAAGGACTGAATTCCATTCAGCAACTAGAGAAGCTCATGCACCCACCGCCCTGTTGGCACAATACATGTGAGTACTTCTCCCTTTATTCCAGGCTGGTGTGTCCAGCCATTATGTCCCAACTCAGCAGAAAGGCACCTGGCATCGAGACAAACACCCATCCTGGCTGTGCTGGGAAGCAATGAGTCCTAACATCTCTTATGGCCCAGCTCCTTCTCACCTGGCTTAGTCTGCTGTCCTGGAAGGACCAACCCAGCTGGGCAAACCCTTGTTCTCATTTCCATTCTCTGCTGTTCTTCACCAGTGCAGAGCTGAAGGACTAGGTCCCAGTCATTAATTTAAAACAGGTGAACACAGCCCAGAGGAAGGCATGATTGTGTTCCAGGTGCCTCTACAGAGGATCAGAAAGAATGAACAATAGCTGCTGAATTTTAAGCATTGTCCCAACAAATGGAAACCATGGTCAACAGGTCCAACTGCCTCTAGCACTATAAATTGCTTCCTTATGAATAGGATCTGGTGATGGAAAGCAGGAGTTGGTTTAGCAACAGGATATGTCTGTGCTCCCTCCCATCTCCTCATGACATACCCCTGTGTGCGTGTGTGTGTGTGTGTGTGTATGTGCGCGCGCGCACACACATGTACACGTTAGTTGCTCAGTCGTGTCTAACCCTTTGCACCTTTGCAACCCCATGGACTGTAGCCAGTCCTCCTCTGTAACCAGCCAGCCTGCAACCAGGCTCCTCTGTCCATGTGATCCTCCAGGCAAGAACACTGGAGTGAGTTGCCATTTCCTTCTTCAGAGGATCTTCCCAACCCAGGGATTAAACCCAGGTCTCCTGCATTGCAGGCAGAGTCTTTACCATCTGAGCCACCAGGGAAGCCCCTTGACAAACCGTTCCACAGGGGCAAAAGAACCAAGCGAAGTTAGTGGTTTGTACTGTGGCAACCATGTAAAACAGGTATGTCATAGCCAACCCAATTTCTAATCCTCTTGTAAATAGCAAAAGCGTAACTTTAGGTAAAAGCTTTCTGGTCATCACTATCTAGTCTTTTTCTGTATTTTTTAAAAATTTTCCTACAATGTTCATGCATCACCTATGCAATTACAATAAATAATAAAATGCAACTTTTTAATTGGAAAAGAAGCATACATATATAGAGAAATATCTCCAGCCATTAACATCAGTTATCCTTGTTGAGTCAGATGCTCCATTTTGGTTTGGGAAGTCTGCCGACCCTGTAAGGCCAGGCCAACCCATTGCCCTGGGCCCTTGAACTTTCTCTAACCATGAATGCTAGGTAATGAGGTGTTGGGAAATCAGGAGCACAAAATATCCCAAGCATTTCCCCAGCAAAAGTACTTTCAAACTCAAGTGACTCAAGGCAACTGTGATCCCCTCCAAGACATGTCAAACAGATTGGCTCTGCATGCTGGGCTCATCCTTTCAACCTTAAAATGTCATCTGTGGATGGTTTCTGGAAGGAGACACTCTGCCTAGGGCATGTGTGTGGATGCCTGCCTGTTTGGATACCCTAATTTAGACAGTGATTAGAGGAGAGGAAAGAAATGAGTCAGATACATTTCTAGAGGAGTCCTAAGAAATTTAAAAGAATGAAGTGAACCTCTAGGTTACTAATTTGGAAAGATCTTCAAGGCATATTAAGCAGAAATCAATGTGAACATTATGATCCCATTTTTGTTAAAAGAATAAAACTATATTTCTGATATACAAACACAGAGAAAAAGTCAAACATAATAGAGATTATCTCTTTCTTGGAAAAGGACAACTGTGGCATGGTAAGTGGGAGTGTTCATTTTGCACGACATGACTTTTTATAAGAAGGATAGAATAATGGATATGCATAATTTGAAAAATTAAGATATTATTTAAAAGAATATAGGTATCTAATCAAGGATAATAAATGATCTAGGTAACTTTCTATCTAGGCCTGAAAATGACTAAAATAACGTTTAGGTGGGGAGAAAAAAAAATGACTTCAAATAATTTACCTTATTTATCCAATCCACTAGCAAGTCCATTTGACTTTTCCACAAAATACATGTTGGCTTCAAGTGCTGCCCATCACCTCCCCTGCTCCCCTTGTCTAAGCTTCATCATCAGTCACATGCATGATGCCAATGGCCTCTTGACTGTTCTTCTGTTCCTGGGCTTGTACAGTCTGGTTTCCATACTCTTCGTCCTCTAAGAGACTAAAGGCTTTTCATGTTACTCAGGGGAAAAGCCTAAGGTCTAACTGTGAGGGCAGAGCCCTTTGAGCCTCTGGCTCGCTCCCCAACCCCATCTCCTACCACACTAGCCCCTTTGCTTTTTACTGAACACTCCAGGCACTCTCCCGCCTTTGGGACTTTGCACTTACTATTTCCTTCACCTAAAATGCTCTCTCCTCAGACTTCCCCATCATCTATCCCTTCACTTCCTTCAAGGCTCTGCTCAAATTCCATCCTCAAGGCGCTCCCAGACTGTCCTGAATACTCCCAGCTCGTTTTCCTGTTTTATTTTTTGCTATCATCAAACAAACTGCGTATTTTATGTCTTACTTGTTTATTGTCTGTCTCTCCTTTTAGAAGGAGAAA
This sequence comes from Bos indicus x Bos taurus, assembly GCF_003369695.1. Classification (NCBI taxonomy): domain Eukaryota; kingdom Metazoa; phylum Chordata; class Mammalia; order Artiodactyla; family Bovidae; genus Bos; species Bos indicus x Bos taurus. The sequence goes on from NC_040101.1 coordinate 41,622,399, forward strand.
ATCTCCTTTTAGATGGAGTTTTTTTGATAGTGGTGGTGCTTTATTTGCTTGATTGGCTTTTTTCCCCAGCTTTATTGAGATGTAATTGGCATTCATTTACATTTATACATTTAAGGTGTATATTTAAATGTAAGCATTGCATACATTTAAGGTGTTGATTTGATACTCATATACAGCAAGCGATTACCAGCATAGCATTAGTGAACACCTCTCCTCTGTCACATAATTACCATTTCTTCTTTGTGGTAAGCACATTTAAAATCTACTCTTTTTATTCACTTGCTTCTTGTTCATCAGTTTAGCTCATTGCTGTATGTATCCCAGCATCCAGATCCATGTGTGGCCCTTACTAGGTGTTCACTGATGTTTTGAGGAATGAATAAAGTTTGAACAAGCCTCTTGATTTGCATCCTTTATTGGAGATTCAAGCCAGTTTCTTCTCATGTAGATATGGTGGACATTTTCCCTCTCTCTGTGAATAATGTTAAAAGATTAATGCCTCAAAAAACCTGAGCTTTCTGCACGCTTGTCAGGAAGGTGTCATACAGATGACCACAACATCTCCTGTGCTGGAGGCCCTTCCCTCTGTCGGCTCTGTCTGTTGGGCCTCAGAGCCTGGAACACAAATCCACGGTGTCAGGAGCTGCCGCCCACACCCACCACCCTAGCAGAGGAAAGAGGCCATGCCCAGCTACAGAGCTGGCCGAACTGTTTCACACACTACAGAAAGAAAGCCCAGCTCCAGTCTGCTTGTGGAGCAGCAAGAAGAAAACAGAAATGGTTTAAAAAATATTAGAAAGAGAGAAGGTTAATAAAAGCCACTGTATACACAACATTTAGAAAAGACACCTGCTAGAAAGAACATCTTGAGGGTGTGTCCAAAGTATCAGAAAGTATCAAATATCCTAAAACCACTGCTTGTCCTCTGCTTGTCACCACAGTGAGCAGCGGCGTGTCTATCTAAGCCCAGGCATGTTGTTTCTTAGACGCTCCCACTCAGGACTCACGTGGGGTCTACTTACCTGAGGCAGCGTGATGACATGGACACATCAGGGCCCTGAGTTCAGACATGCACTTGCTCCAACCCGGTCTCTATCCCTTTTTTAAGGCAATCTTTGTTTATTCATTTTATTTTGGTTGCTCTGGGTCTCCGTGAGTGAATTCCAGTTTTCTCTAGTTGTGGCAAGAGGGGGCTATGCTCTAGTCGCTGTGCAAGGCCTTTTCATTGCCGTGGCTTCTCTTGTGCACAGGCTCTGGGCACACAGGCTCCAGTAGTTGCTCACAGACTTTGTTGTCCACTGCATGTGGAGTCTTCCCAGACCAGGGATCAAACCCATGTGCCCTGCGGTGGCAGGCAGATTCTTAACCCACTGGACTACCAGGGAAGTCCCTGCCTCTACACTTGCTAGTGACTTCACTTTGGATGAGTTGTTTAAACTTTGTGAAACTCCCTTCCCTTGAATATCAGAAGGAAATGGGAATAATGTATCTATCTTGCAGGCAGGATTTTTTGTGGATTAGAACTTATATATTTTTTTATTTATGCACATATTTGTATACATACACATAACATTTACATATTCATAATTATTTATGTATATATTTACTTGTTTATTTATGTACACCTGGCATACAGTGACCCTTCAGTAACTAGGAGCAGTTGTCTATCCTAATTGTTAGTAGTACCATTAGTGACATGTTAATAATAAATCTTAGCCCTTGCACATACAATTTAAATTTAACCTGGAGTATCCAGGGTTTTGTTTGCTGTGTTTTGCTTCCTTTTGTTTTGTTATTTTATTCCTCAGGAGCTAGCAGACTGCCTTTGTCCTCACTACATTTAAGGTCTAGTTCTTCCTCAAAGAATCCAAGTGTCCATGGCCAGTGAGCAGGACAATGAAATTAGGAAATCACTTCCCTGGTGGCTCAGATGGTAAAGAATCTGCCTGCAATGCTGGAGACCCGGGTTCAATCCCTGGATTGGGAAGATCCCCCAGAGAAAGAAATGGCAACCCATTCCAGTATTCTTGCCTGGAGAATCCCATGGACAGAAGAACCCGGAGGGCTACAGTCCATGGGGTGGCAAAGAGTCAGACACAACTGAGCAACTAACATTTTCTCTTTGGCTTCCATGGTCATTTTTGACTGAGGCTGAATTAAAGGTGAAATTCCAGAGAGGATCTGCAGCCATGTGCCATCTTGTAAAACTCAAAGGAGGACCTGAAGAAAAATAAGTGAGATGGATAAAAATACTGTTTGATATCACTTATAAAGTGTTAGTCCTTCAATCGTGTTCAACTCTTTCGGACTCCATGGACTGTAGCCCACCAGGCTCCTCTGTCCACAGAATTATCCAAGCAAGAATACTAGAATGGGTTGTCATTTACTTCTCCAGGGGATCTTCCCAAGCAGGGTTTGAACCCAGGTCTCCTGTATGGCAAGCAAATTCTTTACTAAGCCTATCAGACAGGGAATCCTAATGCTTATATATGGAATCTAAAAAATACAACAAACTGGTAAAGATGATATAAAACAAAGAGACTCACAGATATAGAGAACAAACTAGTGGTTATGTGGGGGAACAGGAAGGAGCAAGGTAGTGGTTGGGGAGTGGAAGGCACAAACCACCGGTGTAAGACAGGTTACAAGGAGCCATTGTTACAACACAGGGAATACAGCTGATATTCTACATTAACTGTAAATGGAAAGTCATCTTTTAAAATCGTATAAAAATTTTTTTAATTTTAAATAAGAATAAGTGTTAAAACAGATTTTTAAAAATTATGTAACCTGTAATAAATGTTAGTCATTCTAGTAGAATAAATAAATAACTCATTTAGCCTCATGAAAAAAAAAGGGGGCAGGACCTGAATCTGATCAAGTCGTTCTTCTTAAAATGCTCAGGCGATCTTCCAGTTGCTCTTTGGACAAAGACTAGGGTCCTTCTCCAGGACCTCCAGGCCTTTCCGATCTGGCCCTTCTTCATCTCTCCACCCTTCCTGGCTAACCTCTCTCCAGCCACCCTGACCTTCTGCCTCTCTCTTGTCTCCTCTGCCAAGAACAGGCCTTGCTCCCATCTCTTCATGGCCTGACCCCTTCGGGTCCAACGGAAATGTCATTTTTTAAAAGGAAGATTTCCTGAACCTCCAGACTAGATTAGACTCCCTCAGGGGCTCATGGAGACCTCTGGTTTCCTTCATAGATGTCATATTGCTATGAACTCATTATTTGTGGGATTCCACTGAATGTCTACCACGCCTAGACACTAAGGTTCTTGAGGGCAGTAACCCTGTCGTCCTTTCTCATGGCTGAAGCAGTCCCCAGAGCTTATCAGGGCTGGTCATAGAAACATGCTTCATAAATATTTGTTGAATGGATGAGTGGAGTCATGCATGGGTGGATAGATGCTGTTTTAGTCCAGTGGCGCCCAGTTGGGATCTCTGTAAAGTCCCTCTGGGGAATGTGGGTCATTCTGAGAGACAGATGGGCTGTAAACAGCAATCCTCTGAAAAGTGGAAGCCACATAATGTGTACTGACGGAAGGAAGGCCTTCTCGCTACATTCACAGGGCTTGTCAGCCATGAAGCAACTCCATCAACAGAGGACAGACATGCACTGCCAGTGGTGAGTGTGGAAATAGGACCTCTGTTACACTTCCTAGGTGGCTCAGCAGTAAAGAATCCACCTGCCAATGCAGGAGACGTGAATTTGATCTCTGGGTTGGGAAGATCCTCTGGAGAAGGAAATGGCAACTCACTCCAGTATTCTTGCCTTGGAAATCCTGTGGACAAAGGAGTCTGGCGGGCTACAGCTCATGGAGTCACAAAAGAGTTGGACATGACTTAGCAACTAAACAACAACAAAAAAATCCCAGGGCAAGAGCTTCCCTCACCAGAGGAGCCCTGCCGCTGGCCACATGTGACTAGCAGGCCCTTGAAATGTGGCCCAGGGGACCAAGGAACTGATTTTTAAGTGCTATTTTATTCTATTGGAGAAGGAAATGGCAACCCACTCCAGTATTCTTGCCTGGAGAATCCCATGGACAGAGGAGCTTGGTGGGCTACAGTCCACGAGATCTCAAAGAGTCGGACATGATAACTGACATTTAAATATAAAACCGTTATTAGAAAAAATTTCAGTATATTTGGAACAACTTGGGTAGGTAAAACTACTCTTTTAACTGTGAATTTTAGGCTGTCTAAACAGATTACGTATGTCTTAATGAAAATTTAACATCCCATGTGAAGTGTAACATATACCAAATTTCAAAGACAGTACCCCCAAAAGGTGAAATTTCTCATTAATAAGTTGTATATTAATTGCATTCTGAAAAAAACATTTTAGAAAGATTAAAGGAATGCATCTTTAAAATTAATTTTATCAGATTCTTTTTCTCTTCTCAGCGTGGCTGTTTAGAAATGTTTAAATTACACATGCAGCCTGTATTCTATTTCGTTTGGACACTGTTTCTCTAGACTGCTGATTTAGAGAAAACATATTCCTTTCAAACTAGAGACCATAAGTACTAAACAGAAATCACCGTGGCCCATATTTGGAAGGAGGACACAAGTGAGAGGAGATTCTCCCTTCTTTAAGTGAAAAAAATTATCATATTAAATTGTGAAATGGTAGACACCTGTGTTACATCAGACACTGTGAAAAAGAAGCAGGATTTATCCTCTTCCACAGAGAGCTGTAATGTTCCTCACTGCAATAGTTCTGACCATGAGGGAGTTGTAGATTGTGGAGACAGCTTCTTTGAGACTGAGCTGCCTGGCATATCAGCTCAGCTGGTAATGAAATGATGATAGTGACTATAAATTACTTTGTTCATCTGAAGAACATTTCCTCCATAGATCTCACAGGCTTTCACAAATGCTAATTAAATCTTTCACGATAGTCTACAAGGTCAAAATCTCACCTTGTTGTTTTTTTTTTTTTTTTTTTTGACTGGTGAGAAAGCAGACTGTGGTGATTTGCCTTCAGCCACAGAACAAAGTCATCAAGACTAAGGAGGCCAGACGCACAGTCACTGAGCTGGGCTGCTCACCCAGCTCACTGCTCTGGAGATGCCAGCGGGTTAATCACAAAAATTGTTCTTGCTTCCTGGAGTGCCAGCCTCCACTACCTTTGAAACAGCCCCTTCCTCATTTAAAAAGGAGGAATAGTCTTAGATATGTGACAAAGAAACTGATTTTATCACGCCCTTATTCGATGGAGAAGAAATGTTAGAAAACAAAGTTTAGGCAGGTAATTTTTTTACTGTTTCTTTGTAGAGGGGGTGATTTGGGGCCTTTCAGCTCAAAACGTGGTCCACTGATCAGTAGAGTTGCCCTCTTGTTAGAAATGCAGAATCTCAGGCCTCACTCCAGAACTACTAGAATGGGCATTTTCACAAGCTCTGCCAAGATGCATGGGTGCAATAGATTGAAGGCACTTCACCTGCACACTTCTCTAAACATCTGTCCCTTTCTCAGTCTCATTATTTCTCTCTCTCCCTCATACACAACCACAAGCACATTTCTGCAGAATTTCCCCTTTGTAAGGCTCTCAGTTTCTCCTCTCCAGTGACACCTGTTTGCACATCGATGTACAACTCAAGGTGCCTTCAACTTTGGGCAACCTTAGCACTCCAGTCCTCAACTGGACTGGGAGGGTTGTGCAAACTTGAATGCCTACAGAGGCCAGCCGAGTAACGCAGGTGAGTGTCAAGAGCGATGTTCATTTCAGAAAGGAATCCTGTGTGTGTATGCGTCTGTATGTGCAATGTAAAATAATCTAATTTTTAATTTTTTAACCATTTTTTAAAGTACAGTTGATCTACATTGTTATGTTAGTTTCAGGTGTACAGCAAAGGGATTCAGTTATACATGTATATATGTTCTTTTTCAGATTATTTCCTATTATATGTTATTACAAGATACTGAATATAGTTCCCTGAACTATACAGGAGGTCCTTTTTTTTATTTTATACAAAGAAGTGTGTATCTGTTAATCCCAAGCTCCTCATTTATTTCTCCTGGCCCTGCCGCTATCCCCTTTGGTAACAATAAGCTTGTCTTCAGAAAGGAATCCTAACTTGTATTCTTCTAGTTCAGACATATTTGGTTTCTTTACTATAAACCACTTAGGGTCATCATTACCATCACAAAGTAATACGTTCATGATCATTTTTTGTAAAACATGGTCTTACCTTTTGCTCTCCATTTTTGATAGAAAGAGAAGGTAAAAGAAATAGTTCATATTTCCCTGAGCACCACTATACCAGCAAACTATCCTGACCAACATAGCTTCATTGCTTCTGCCCCCTTTCCCCAGGAGTGGAAGGCCCTGTGCGGACGGAGAGGCAGCTGGTGGGAAGGGGTGAAGCCCTTCCAGACAGTGGGCTGAAGCCACCACTGCTCCAGCCATTGTCTCCAGGCAGGAATTTGAGGCCATTTTACCGGATCCTCCAATTTCTGAAAGAGAAGCTGGAAATCTGGATTTTTATGTGAAATCTCCCATTTTTTAATGTTGGCAATTAATTCAATTTCTTTAAACACTATGCAGGCCAAACAAAACATCTGCAAGCCAAAATCTACACTCCCTGGACTGTGGTTTCCATGTCTCTTAGAGCAAAGTCTCAAAAAAGAGCATGTTACTGTTTTATTTGGGGGTAGAAGTCCACTCATGGTCCTATCCAGCAGGGTCAGAGTGTGGAATCAACTAGAAGAAGCATAGGCTAAGCCCACCCTTCAACAGAGACTGGGGCCTGGAGACCAGTTCCCAAGAAGCAGATGTGAGTTGGGTGGTTACCCCAACATATACGTTAGGTTGCTGCTGCTTCTGCTAAGTCACTTCAGTCGTGTCTGACTCTGTGTGACCCCATAGACGTCAGCCCACCAGTCTCCCCCATCCCTGGGATTCTCCAGGCAAGAACACTGGAGTCGGCTGCCATTTCCTTCTCCAATGCATGAAAGTGAAAAGTGAAAGTGAAGACGTTCAGTCATGTCCGACTCTTAGCGACCCCATGGACTGCAGCCTACCAGGCTCCTCCGTCCATGGGATTTTCCAGGCAAGAGTACTGGAGTGGGGTGCCACTGCCTTCTCCTATGTTAGGTTGATAAATATATAAATAAGAGATTCAGAGTGACAGTCATCCAGACATTTTATTAAAATCAGGCATACTAGGGCTGGTTGCCTCATGGCTCTGCAGTAAAGAATCCGCCTGCCAAGCAGGAAACGAGGTTTGATCCCTGGGTCAGCAAGATCCCCTGGAGAAGTAAATGGCAGCCCACTCCAGTATTCTTGCCTAGAGATTTCCACGGACAGAAGAGCCTAGCAGGGTACAGTCCATAAGGTTGCCGGGAGTTGGACACAACTGAGCACATGGTGCAGGAATAGTGGGGTATAAATTCACCCTTTTTTAAGCATGGTTCTATGCATTTTGACATATATACACAGCCTTATAATCATGACCACAATCAAGATATAGAAATGTTCCATCACCCCTAAATTTCCCATGTGCCCCTTTGTGGACAGCCCCTACCTCTAGCCCCTGGCAACCACTAATCTGTTCTCTGTCCCTTTAGGTCTGCCTTTTTCCAGAATGTCGTATAAACAGAATCATACAGCTTATAGCCTTTTGAGTCTGGCTTCTTTCACTCATGTAATGTGTTAGAGATTTAACCATGATGTTACATTTATCAGCGGCTCATCTCTCTTTATTGCAGAGTAACTCTCCATTGTACAGATGACCCACAATTTGTTTACTCACTCACCAATTAATATATTTGGTGATTGCAAATAAAACCAGTATAAACATTCACATGGAGGTGTCAGTGTGAATATAGTTTTAATTTCTTTTGGGTAACTACCTTGGAGTGGGATTTCTAGGTCTTATGGTAAGCATGCGTGCTAAGTTGCTTCAGTCATGTTCAACTCTGTGAGACCCTATGGACAGCAGCCTGCCAGGCTCTTCTGTCCATGGAATTCTCCAGGCAAAAAGACTAAAGTGAGTTGCTGTGTCCTCCTCTAGGGGATCTTCCTGACCCAGGGATCAAATCTGCCTTTCTTACGTCTACCAGCATTGGCAGGTGACTTCTTTACCACTAGCCCCACCTGGGAAGCCCAGTGGTAAGGATATGCTTAACTAATTAAGAAATTAAAAAACTGTTTTCCAAAGTGGCTGAACCATATCTCAATAGCAATGTTTGAGAGTTCTCATGGTTCTGTATGCTCTCCAGCACTTGTCACCATCAGCATTTTGTTTTGGTCTTATTTTGCTTTGTCTCAGCCCTTCTCATAGGTGTGTAGCACATACCCATCTTTGATGGATTGTGCCAAGCATGCAGAAGATTGTCCTCTAAATCTATGGTCTCAGCATAAACAATTAAAAATTATTTCTGATATCATATCTTATCCTGGCACAGACCAACCCATCCATCTTTAGTACATTCACATGTGTAATAAGGTAAGGGATTTTTAATTCCTCCAGACTCAAATCCTACTGACACAACTTATGGTCATTCTGCTACCGAACCTCGAGAGATTATGCAGATGTGCCAAAAAGAAAAGATGACTTTGAACTGCTCTTTCACCACTTAAAAATAATACTGCAACCAAATGTAAACAGAAAAGAAGTGGTCAGATTCAGGTTACATATTAATGGTGTTTGGTCAGGCGGGGCTGAGGCACAGCTGTAGAAAACACTTTTCACTTATCACAGTTTCCAAACCTCCCTACCTGGACAGGAGTTGACTGGATTCACAAGAGATCTTTTGAAAAGATGCAGAGAAGACAAGCAGCACCCATTTCCTGGCAATAAATTTTAAAGGTTGCTAGAACATTCCAGAGATTTTCACTCCACATTCCTCTGGCCAACATATCAGCAATCTGCCAATCCTGGAGGAAAAAAAAAAAAATCAGTGTTTTTGCATCTTAATCTCACAAATATCTTTGAAAATACCTTTCCTCTTGGCCTCCATGTCAGACAAATTCAATTTTTTCCATTTTTTTTAAAACCACAGAAATATAATGTTGCTTAATTCATGCAAGATCGAGTTAACTGGAGTGAAAGTAAATTTTCAGATAGTTTGTTTGGCCCACTCTTCCTTACCAAATGATTCCATTTTTGAAATGGTCCTGTGATTCTATTCTCTCATTACAGAAGTGTCCAACAAAGTAAAGGAACTCAGTTCAGAAATTATATAAAAGCAAAACTATTATTCTAAAAATAAGGATTTGCTAGATTGTGTCATTAACCCCAATTCCTCATCCCTCACTGTATCCATATGCCTTTTGTCATGTCTTCCCACAAAGGGGCAAAGCCTAGCTTGCCTCCCATGGACTTGGGTTCAGTCATGTGACAGTCTTTGGCTTCAGCCATGTGATGGTCTTTGGCTCATAGAATGGATCAGAAGTGATGGTGTGCTGAGAAGAGGCTTTCAGAGGCCTCATGTGTTTCTGCTCATCTCCTTGTACCTCTGCCATCACTACGAGATAAGCATGTCCCAAGCAGCCTACTGGCACCAGGATGACAATGAGAGAGGCATGGAGCAGAGCTCGGTCAGCTGCTGCAGCCCCGGGTGACCCACAGACCTACATGGAGAAGCAGAACTGTCCTGTCAAGTCCAGCCTATATAAGCTGAACACCCACCAATCTGATCTGTGAGCCATAATAAATGTCTTTTCAGTCTGAGCTCTAGACTGGTTTATTTATTTATTTTTTGTTTGTTTGTTTGTTTTTTTTTTCTCTTTCTTTTTTATTTTTTAAATTATGAAAGTATGATAACACATTTATAGGAGACTTGAAAAACACAGAACAAACTTACAGACCCGAAAAGCACCATGAACCAATTCAACGATTTACACAATTTCCACACAACAGTAGGATATAAATTCTATTCAAGTTCCTGTAGACTATAAACTGAATTTTTTTTTTTTAATTTTTTAATTTTTTTTTTCCCAAATCTTCCCACCCTCTCCCTCTCCCACAGAGTCCGTAAGACTGTTCTATACATCAGTGTCTCTTTTGCTGTCTTGTATACAGGGTTATTGTTACCGTGATTTGGGATTCTGAATTTGTGGAGCAGGGAGTGTGGCCCCTCAGTCAGGGCTGAGTTATCCATCGGGTGCAGTAGGCACAGGGCTGGGGGTTCATGACACTATGAGGGGCCCCCCAAAATGTTCTAACTTCTTTCAAAATGAGAATAAACAGTGAAGTTTTAGGTCAGAAAATGCTTCAATATATAATGTTAATGTATTTCTCCTTAAGTAGCATCTGGTCCCATCACTTCACGGCAAATAGATGGGAAAAAATGGAAACAGTGAGAGACTTTATTTTCTTGGGCTCCAAAATCACTGCAGATGCTGACAGCAGCCATGAAATTAAAAGACGCTTTCTCCTTGGAAGAAAAGCTATGACAAACCTAGACAGCATATTAAAAGGCAGAGACATCACTTTGTCAACAAGGGTCCATATAGTCAAAGCTATGGTTTTTCCAGTAGTAGTGTACAGAACTAAGAGTTAGACCATAAAGAAGGCTGAGCACTGAAGAATTGATGCTTTTGAACTGTGGTGCTGGAGAAGACTCTTGAGAGTCCCTTAGACTGCAAGATCAAACCAATCACTCCTAAAGGAAATCAACCCTAAATACTCATTGGAAGGACTGAAGCTGAAGCTCCAATCCTTTAGCCACCTGATGCAAAGAGCCAACTCATTGGAAAAGACCCTGATGCTGGGAAAGATTGAGGGCAGGAGGAAAAGGGGGCAACAGAAGATGAGATAATTGGATGGCATCATCCACTCAATGGACATGAGTTTGAGCAAGTTCCAGGAGACAGTGAAGGACAGGGAAGCCTTGCATGCTGCAGTCCATGGGGTCACAAAGAATTGGACATGACTGAGCAATCAAACAACAAAAGCCAACTGTTATGAGCACATTTCTAAATTATTTAAGGAAAAATAATACCAGTTACCTAATGTCTTTAATGCTGCCTACTTTCCATAAGGGGTCAATTTGTAAAAGGAGAAACTTGGGAGATGTCCCAGGTTGGCTAAAGTCCTTCATAGTTCCATGTAGCCCTATCCAACGAGCCAGCCAACACTTCATCTTCATTGTTGCTCATGGAAGAGGACAGGATCTGAAGTCCACTGTAGAACCATTGACCATTCATTCCATTTCCAACTCTTCCTCTTGGTTTTAATATCTTCCTATAGCAGTGGTTTTCAGCAAGGGGTGATTTTGCTCCACAAAGGACATCTTGACAACATCTAAAAACATTTTGGCTTGTCACAACTGGGTGGAGGAGATGGTGATACTCGCATCTAGTGGGTCAAAGGCAGAGCTTCTGTTAAGCTCCACGGCATTACAGGGCAACCCCACAACAAAGAATCATCTGAACCAATATGTCAACAGTGCCAAGGTTGAGCTACTCCGTTTTATGGTTTAAGCTAACATTATTTAATATTTCCCCTTATAAAAGTATATAAGTTTGAGTCTGAGGAACTGAGGAACTGTATCTATTCCTGATTGGGCCCTTCACCCCAACCCTTGAAGGGTGCTAGAGTTTTAAAATGTGGCAGTCACGTGTTCAGGATGGGGAATAGATACTATCCCAATCAGGAATAGATACTTTGCTTATTTGTTTATTCAAAAATATTTGGAATACAGTGGCATTTTCTTGACTGCTAAATTGAGGTACTACTAATTATTTCTGGATGATCAGAAATATACAAAAGAAAGTTTTGTTCAATCAGTTATTATTTGCTCAGGACATTTATGGAAAAGAGTCATTTATACTTTGAAGAAAGTTTGCATTTATATATGGTGCACATTGTATACAAAAAGTACCTGTGGCGGATTCATTTTGATATTTGGCAAAACTAATACAATTTGTAAAGTTTAAAAATAAAATTAAATTAAAAAAAAAAAGAAATTAAAATGTGGCAGTCACAACGGCTGGGACGCAAGGCCATTTTGAGTGAAATTGCTATATTATGACAATATCTTTTAGTGTTTCAGTAACTAAACCCTCTTAATGACATCCTAGGGAGACCAGCTTAATATTGAATTCTAGCCTCAACGTTTGGGTCCATGCCAAGAAAAATAACCCGCTCCTCAGAATCATTGAGAATTGATGGGGATCGTCAGGATGGTGAGTCAACTGTGGTTGAAATATAGGTGTGGAATAGTACATATATCTGATGAAAGTCTGTATTTGGCTAGGATGTCTAAAATAATGAAGCTGGTAAAGCTGAGAGAGACTCATGAGGTTAGTGACTGAAGGTTTTTAATCCATGGATGTGTTTGATAGGTTTTGTGTATTTTTCAAGCTACAAGGAGCTTTATAATAAACTGGGAACTCAATCAGAGAAAAGACCCAGGATGGTCTGCTCAAGATTTGCAAGGATGAAGAGAAAATTAGTCTACTAGAATAGCATTTCAAATCACAAACAAAGGATGAGGTTACAGGGGAAGAGCCATAAAGCCAGAGTTAACTTAAAGGGCCCCAAAAGGGGACAGGTGAGACAGAGAATTACCAGGATCAATGGTTGGTGTGGTCGTTCCTCAGCCATGATCCATGACAGAACAACAAAGTTGATAGTCAAAATTTGATTGGTTAGAAGAATTAAGGCCACAGGAGTAGCCTAACCTAGAATTGAGGCTGAACCTTAAGATAATATTTTTAAAGAGCCTGATGATATCAACTTGTGCCAAGCTTTAAACACATACAGTATTGCTAATGTAACTTGACTCGGGAACCAGAGCACAGTATTCAATCCATGCAGCGACAGCACTTTAAATTGATGGTAACATTTTGCTCTGGCAGGAGATTTAATCTATGCTTCACAAAGCCTTGAGATTCATCAGAGACCCACACCAGAAGGAAAGAGAGAGGGGCCAAATATGGGGGTATCTGAGCTTGCTACCCTCACTGCAATCAGCAAAGGCCCTACTTTTTCTGTGTTAAACACTGGAGCCTCTGTCTAACTTCTCATCTGAAAAAGTAGATTCTGCTGCTGAAAAAAAAAGCTTGGGAAGGAATATTACTGGAGAATGAAAGAAGTCAAACTGTGACCCCAGGGCCAAGAGGCTTTTAGGCTGAGGCATTGGGAATTTTTCTAAGCAAAGCAACACTATGAAAAGGGAAGCAGACCTGTCTGTTGGACGGCTCCTCCTCGATTTCATTCATGTTGGGAAAGCCCATATAATGTATTGTCCTAACTGGGACACTTTTGAGAATGAAGGGGGGGTCTATGAAAATTTACTGGTTGAGACAAGAGGCATTATGCCCCACGACAGTCAGGGAAACCCGACTGTTTGGTCACTCTAATTAAAGCAGATACTGGCCGTGTTGACAGGTTTTGGTGAGAAAGAGAGACCCATTTCTAAGTCTTTCATCAGGGTGAATTGCTGTCACATTGACTAAAGAAGATGGTTCCAATAAAGAAATTAATTTATACAATTGGATTGAGCATGCATACCAAGGCTTTTTTTTCCCCCTTCACTAAATTGGAGTAGAAAGAGGAAACCTCCTTAAAGTTTCTTTAATATTAATGTCATAATTTTATATTACAGACCCACCCCTCCCCTGGCCATGAAAGCAGACAGAGCAGATTTTGGGGGACTGTCAAACTGAAGTCACTAAAATGACAAGAAAAGTTAGTTGGTATGCCTTTGCTCACGGACAGTTCCCAGGAGTAGATTTGGTTACTCCATTAACCAGTCTCCAAAGCCCACAGTCACTGCTCTGATGACAGATGTGTGCGTTCGTACCCCTCCTCTATTACCACTGCTGGCCACCACCGTATGCCCAACCCCGAAGTCGTTCGGGTTCTGTTTGGGTGATAGTTAACACGTCTGACCACTTCACCGAAAGACCAACAAGCGGAAACCACCAGTGAGAGAGAAAGCTGGCTTATTACAAGTGCTGGCCACCTCACACCTTGTGTTTGTTCACTGACTTTGCCAGAAAGTTCCCTTCTGACAGCCTAATTTACAACTTTCTCTGAGCTGCCAAATCACTGCCCAGTAGACTTCTCCTATTACTCCTGCTCTGCTCCCCATTGACGGCCTTCTCTTGGAGCATTAAACAAAAATGCTCAGACCAAGCAAAAGTGTGACCCACACCAGGCACAAATAATCTACCTGTCACTCACCAGCTACACTTGGCAATTGGCAACAATAATGTGGGCGGCCAAGTAATTATAGCAGGGAAGTTGGAAGAAGAAATTTATGAGTTTCAATCTAAATGCTTGGCATGCTGTATCACTAGAAAAACTGAGCTTCTAAAAATCAGGAACAGAGAACTGTAAAAAGTGTATAGATTAAAGGCTCTGAGTTACATATCAAGGGTCTCGTCATTGTCAAAAAATATTTTATTTTCTAGGCATATATGGTCCCTTGCCCTCAAGCAGTTCCCTTGGATGCTTTGCTGAAGAATACGCAAACTCAGAAGAGATGATTAAAAACCAGCAAGCCACTGGTACCAGAACCAAACCAACACAAATATCACTGCCAACGATGCTTGCGTGATGACCATCTCCATGTGGTGGAATTAAGGTTGGTTTTTATTTAGTTCCTGCTGGCTTTCTCTATTTTTTAAATTTTCTGCTATAAACACATGTCTTTTATAATTAGAAAAATATAAACGTTGATAGAAAAAGGTTCCGGAATTAGGATTAAAATGCAAATGATGTCAAAGCCCACTCTCCACCACTCCTAACGGCCTCTCCCCTACATCCTTCTTTTACACCCTTATCTATTTTATTTTTATTTAATAAACAGGTAAATCAAGTTGAATGTGTGCCAAATACTTAAAGCATTTTAAATGTATTAACTTACTTAAGCCTCACATCAACTCTGTGATGTGGGTTCATATTCTCTGAGAATATGTGCGGTTCATATTCTCATGCCACAGATGAGAAAGCTGAAGCACAGAAAAGTTAGGTAACTCGCCTAAGCTGGCGCAGTTAACTAGTGGCAAAACTGGGATTCTCCCCCGGCAGTCTGGCTCCAGAGTCTATGCTCTTAATTTCTCTGCTAAGCTGTCTAAACCTTCTACTTAAATCAATCCTCTCTGGTGCTCAAATTCTTTTCCAACCTGGCCAGGCCCCCATCGCCTGTGTCAGAGCAGGGCAGTTAGGCCAACAAGCATTTTTAATAAGAGAATAGCCTAGCCGGATTACTAGCGTAATCAGCTCTAGCCTCAAAGCCGTGGATGAAAAGCTGCAGATGAAATCAACTCCCATCAATGTCTATGACGGTAAGAAATAAAAGATGTGACGGATCCTGCTGCCTGAGAAAAATGATCACCCCAGAATCATTTTTCTCATCTCATCCAGCACAAACTTAAGTTCCTTGGAAATATTTTTGCTTCCTCAATTGGTCCCTGGTTTTCTATCTTTCTTAGTGTTACCTTCTCAGCCCACTCCTCCCTGCCACCCACCCACATACACAAAAGCCAGCCATATCCTGCTCTGTAAAGGGACTCCCCACACTGAGCCAGACAGCTGACCTCCCTAGACCCCAGATTTTCATCTGTAAATTCAGGAGTTTGAACTGAGGCTCTCCAATTAGAATGCCACCTGGCATTTGTAGAGGGAGTTGCAGTTTGTAAGCTACTTCCACATCCATTATCTCATTCTGTCCCTTAATGACCCTAGACAGTAGACACAAGAGGTAGATTACCATCAGTTTTCCAGATGAGGATACTGAGGTTTCTCTGTACTGGAAAAGAAAACCCAGATCCACTGATTAGAAGCTCAGGGAGCCTTCCTTTTCACCCTTCAGCATCCCTAAGGGTCCTTTCAAGTTCACAGTCTGTGGTTCCGTACCTGCCTCCTAAGCCCCTGGCCTTCACTAGAGCAGCCCTCTTTGTAAGCTGAAGCTAGTTGCTGCAGCAACCTAACTCCCAGAGACATGGAAGAAACTCACTTGGTACCTAAAGTCTGCAGTAATAAAAGTTCTCCCTTTAAGTCTCATCCCCATGTGTCTGGGCCATCAGAGCCAGCCTCTGAGACCATGAACAGATGTCAGCTTTGGCCTGGGTTTTCTGGAAGTCACATCTGGTTGGCCTCACCCCAGCCTGTTCCTTCCCTCCACAGCTGATCATCATGGGGGCTGTAGGACCACCAACCCGTGCGGGTGTTGGGCGGGGGCGGGTGGTGAGAGAACTGAAGGATTATCTGGATCCTGGATTGGCTCACCCTCTGGCTTTCATTTGTCTCTTTATGTATATGCAGGCTAAGTTGTTT
The DNA here is from genome assembly GCF_003369695.1 of Bos indicus x Bos taurus. NCBI lineage: Eukaryota > Metazoa > Chordata > Mammalia > Artiodactyla > Bovidae > Bos > Bos indicus x Bos taurus. The sequence goes on from NC_040101.1 coordinate 41,638,639, forward strand.
CGGTCATGTCCAACTCTTTTGCAACCCCAAGGATTATAGCCTGCCAGGCTCCTTTATCATTGGGGATTCTCCAGGCAAGAATACTGTAGTGGGTTGCCACTTCCTTCTCCAGGAGACCTTCCTGACTCAGGGATTGAACTGGCATCTCTTATGTCTCGTGCATTAGCAGGGAGTTCTTTACCACTAGCAACACCTTTATGTATATCTGATGTGTTATTTACAGGTTTACTGTGTCATGCACATTTAGCCTTCCAGGAGGTCCTTACCTACATAACAGGAGTCCTTGGCTGAAGATGGGAAGAATGGATGTGATTCAAAATGCATGGCAGCTAGGTCAGTATGAAGGCTTATAATACAAAAAGTTTAGGGCTAAAAGTGTGCACTCTAATTAAAGTAAAAATAAACCCCACTTGCCTGAAACATTTCTAATTTACACCTGTTGTCCTGTTGTAATTTTTAATAGCAGCCTCTTTCACTCACAAAAGTTCCCTACTTTGGGCAGTTATTACATGAATACACTATCTTTGATGTGAGATCAAAGACCACAAAACTACAGAATCCCTAAACAGAAAGGCATGCCAAAGACCTTTAAGCTCAACATCCCTTCCAGTGCTTGGAATCCCCTTTTAAACACAACAGACTTTAAGCTCTATTAAGCAGCCCATGTGGACTCACAGCTTCATAAAGGTTTTGAAGTCACTTCATATGTGTCTTTTTTGTCTCAGAAGCTCATAGAGTTAGTGTGCAGTACATTGTGGTAAGACATTTTTGTCTCCAGTAGGTTCATGTTGAGTACAAGATTGAGAAACAGGGATTAGTTCCCCTCTTATAAGTAAATTGGCCAAGATTCCACAAGCTAGGGACCTTCTGGTGGTGCAGTGGTTATGACTCTGTTCTCCCAATGCAGGGTGCCCAGGTTCAATCCCTGTTCAGGGAACTAGATCCCATATGCCACAGCTAAAAATCCTGAATATAGCATAAAAGATCCCATTGCTACAAGTAAGACCCAGCACAGCCAAATATACAAATATTTTTTTAAGAAAGAGTCTATAAGCTAACATCCATCAGCAAGACTGGGATTTGAACTCTACTCTGTGCCTCAGATGGTGAAGAATCTGCCTGCAGTGCAGGAGACCTGTGTTTGATCCCTGGGTTGGGAAGATCCCGTGGAGGAGGGCATGACAACCCACTCCACTATTCTTGCCTGGAGAATTCCCGTGGACAGAGAAGCCTGGCGGGCTACAGTCCACGGGGTCGCAAAGAGCCCAACATGCCTGAGCGACTAAGCAGAGCACACGTTCTGACCTCGAAGGAAGGCCCTGCATGTCGCTCCTAGGAGTGTCCGTGGCCTCCCACTTGGCCCAGTCCCCATTTCCTGCCTCTAGTTGGTACTTGTGGTGGGAAATCAAACACTGTCAAGATAGCTCTCACCAGACAAGCTTATGCCAGGCAACCTCTCCCACAATCTGTCAATTCCTGAAGCACACACTTCTTCAAAGAAGGGTAGAGACAGAGCACCCCACTGAAGAAATTCCATTACAACCTCCAGTTTACAAGTGTTTGCTTTGGACACAGTCCAGATCTAACGTGAAATGACACTGAACAGCGAATCAAGTTATTAAATAATTTCAATGTTCTCTTTCCTTTTGAGGGAAAGACAAAAGCTGAGAGAGAGAGAAGGAGAAAGGGGCCTTGGAGCAGCTCTGTCGCCTTAGAGTGACTCTGCTATGGCCCCATTTCCTGCCTGGGCTATCACTTCAGAGCAATTGTTTTCTTCTGTGAAGACACTTCAAAGGTTCTGGGAGACAGATGCTCTTGTGACTGGACCTAGTGCGTAGCGGAAAGTCTGGGGAGAATGACGAAGCATTTCTCATGCCCCATGGACTGGGAAGTGCTTCACAGCTGCGTGGCAGATATGAGTGGGCAGAGCTGCTGGGGACCAACCCCAGAGGAGGTGGCCAAGGGAGCAACTAGCCAGGGATGACTGTAGTGGCCGCTTGCAGAGGTTCACAGGTGAGGCCAAGGTTGGGGGTGATGGGGAACTAGCATCACCCCATAAAATAAACTGCCAGCCACGAAGCTGAAGTTCAGCTGTGAGTGTGCAAGTTCGTGTGTGTGCAGGTGCTCCCATGTTCCTCTTCTACTGTTTCTACTCATCATTCTAGCTTGCCTACCACCACAGGCTTGGTCCCCATCCTGATGAAGCGTAAAGTATCAGGGACTCTGTAAGCTCACTTCCTTGACTCGAGGTTTTGAGGCAATGTGGCCTAGTGGAAAGAGACAGAACAGCTTAGCAAGCATGTTCAAGCTCTTTCACACCTATTAGGATCTCGGGTAGGATTTTCCAAAGTACAGTCCTTATAATATCATGCAATGAAGATATTTTGCTTTAATTGTTTTGTAACTATTTAATGTGTGAGTATCCCACTGTATTCCAGCTTCCCAGGCGGCACAGTGGTAAAGTCAGCCTGCCAATACACAGGATGCAGCAGACACTGGTTCAACCCTGGGTTGGGAAGATCCCCGGGAGTCGGAAATGGCAACCTGCTCCGTATTCTTGCCTGGAAAATTCCATGGGCAGAGGAGCCTGTCAGGCTACAGTCCATGGGGTCACAAAGCGTCAGACATGACTTAGCAACTGAGTACACACACACACACACACACCCTACTAGAGACAGTGTTTTCATGGATTTTATGGCTTAAGCAAGGCTAAGTAAAAATTGTGAATCACTTTTTTAATTAAGCAAATCATAGTGGAGGTGGTACAAAGAAAAAGCAGAGATTGTGAAAAAACAATTCGAAGAACTGAGTTTTTCAAATCCCTGAGATAATGTGTGTGAAAATTAAAATGCATGGGGCCCATAGAAATAGAAGAGGTCAGAATTATCCCTCAGTGAGCGCTGGCTCCCTCATGCACTCAGACAACAATGAAGGAAGCAACGATCTAGTAAAGAGTACTGCTCTGGCTGCATATGCCCACGCAGACAGCTTAGCCATCATTCAGAAGGCACTACATACGTGCTGATGCCATGGGAAGCTGACAAAGAGTTAGACCTAGTCCCTGGCCTAAAAAGAGTATAATTTAGTAGGAAAGAAAAGACAGGCACACAAATAACTGTAAAATGGGATAAGCTCCAAAGAGGAGGTACAAAGTCCCCATAGGAGGTACTCAAAGGATGGATAAGTCACGCCTATTGGACAAGGTCAAGAAAGACTTCATGGAGATTTGAGATAAGCCTGGAAAGATGGATAGGATTTCAATGACCCAAAAAATAGAGGGTGGTGGGTAGGGGAGACATTCCAGAGAACGAGAAACACTTGAGCAATGGTATGAAGACTGGGAAGTGTATCAGAATGATAAGTCCCTTCTATTTAGCTGAGATGTTGAATACAAACTAGGCAGAGGATGAGATGTTCAGTTCAGTCGCTCATTCATGTCCAACTCTTTGAGACCCCAGGGACTACAACACACCAGACTTCCCTGTCCATTACCAACTCACAGAGTTTACTCAAACTCATGTCCATTGAGTTGGTGATGCCATCCAGCCATCTCATCCTCTGTCATCCCCTTTTCCTCCCACCATTAATCTTCCCCATCTTCAGGGTCTTTTCCAATGAGTAAGTTCTTTGCATCAGGTGGGATAACTATTGGAGTTTCAGCATCAGCATCAGTCCTTCAGATGAATATTCAGGACTGATTTCCTTTAGAATGGACTGGTTGGATCTCCTTGCAGTCCAAGGGACTCTCAAGAATCTTCTCCAACACCATAGTTCAAAAGCATCAAGTCTTTGGCGCTCAGCTTTCTTTATAGTCCAATTCTCACATCCATACATGACTACTGGAAAAATGAAAGCTTTGACTAGATGGACCTTTGTTATGTCTCTGCTTTTTATTATGCTGTCTAGGTTGGTCATGACTTTTCTTCCAAGGAGTAAGCATCTTTTAATTTCATGGCTGCAGTCACCATTTGCAGTGATTTGGGAGCCCCCAAAAATACAGTCTGACACTGTTTCCACTGTTTCCCCATCTATTTCCCATGAAGTGATGGGAACAGATGCCATGATCTTAGTTTTCTGAATGTTGAGCTTTAAGCCAACTTTTTCACTCTCCTCTTTCACTTTCATCAAGAGGCTTTTGAGTTCCTCTTCACTTTCTGCCATAAGGGTGGTGTCATCTGCATATCTGAGGTTATTTATATTCCTCCCAGCAATCTTGATTCCAGCTTGTGCTTCCTCCAGCCCAGGATTTCTCATGATATACTACGCATATAAGTTAAGTAATCAGGGTGACAATATACGGCCTCGATGTACTTCTTTCCCGATTTGGAACCAGTCTGTTGTTCCACGTCCAGTTTGAACTTGTGCTTCTTGACCTGCATACAGATTTCTCAGGAGGCATGTCATTCTGGTCTCTTTCAGAATTTTCCACAGTTTATTGTGATCCACACAAAGGCTCTGGCATAGTCAATAAAGCAGAAGTAGATGTTTTTCCGGAACTCTTTTGCTTTTCAATAATGGATGGATCATTGAAACATCCAATGGATGTTGGCAATTTAATCTCTGTTTCCTCTGCCTTTTCCAAATCCAGCTTGAACATATGGAAGTTCATGGTTCACATACTGTTGAAACCTGGCATGAAGAATTTTGACCATTACTTTGCTAGCATGTGAGATGAGTGCAATTGTGCAGTAGTTTGAACATTCTTTGGCATTGCCTTTCTTTGGGATTGGAATGAAAACTGACCTTTTCCAGTCCTGTGGCCACTGCTGAGTTTTCCAAATTTGCTGGCATATTGAATGCAGCACTTTCACAGCATCATCTTCCAGGATTTGAAATAGCTCCACTGAATTCCATCACCTCCACTAGCTTTGTTCATAGTGATGCTTCCTAAGGCCCATTTGACTTCACATTCCAGGATGTCTGGCTCTAGGTGAGTGATCACACCATCTTGATTATATGCGTCATGAAGATCTTTTTTGTACAGTTCTTTTGTGTATTCTTGACACCTCTTCTTAATATCTTCTGCTTCTGTTAGGTCCATACTATTTCTGTCCTTTATTGTGCCCATCTTTGCATGAAAAGTTCCCTCGGTATCTCTGATTTTCTTGATGAGATCTCTAGTCTTTCCCATTCTATTGTTTTCCCCTATTTCTTTGCATTGATCACTGAGGAAGGCTTTCTTATCTCTCCTTGCTGTCCTTTGGAACTCTGCATTCAAATAGGTATATCTTTCCTTTTCTCCTTTGCCTTTTGCTTCTCTTCTTTTCATAGCTATTTGTAAGGCCTCCTCAGACAACCATTTTACCTTTTTGCATTTCTTTTTCTTAAGGATGGTCTTGATCACTGCCTCCTGTACAATGTCTCGAACCTCCGTCCATAGTTCTTCAGGCACTCTATCAGATCTAATCCCTTGAATCTACTTCTCACTTCTACTGTAAGGGATTTGATTTAGGTCATATCTGAATGGTCTAGTAGTTTTCCCTACTTTTTTCAATTTAAGTCTGAATTTAGCAATAAGGAGTTCATGACCTGAGCCACCATCAGCTCCCGGTCTTGTTCCTGCTGACAGTATAGAGCTTCTCCATCTTTGGCTGCAAAGAATGTAATCAGTCTGATTTTGATATTGACCGTCTGGTAATGTCCATGTGTAGAGTCTTCTCTTTTGTTTTTGGAAGAGGGTGTTTGCTATGACCCGTGTGTTCTCTTGGCAAAACTCTGTTAGCCTTTGCCCTGCTTCATTTTATACTCCAAGACCAAATATGCCTGTTACTCCAGGTATTTCTTGACTTCCTACTTTTGCATTCCAGTCCCCTATAATGAAAAGGACATTTTTTAGGATGAGATGGGGTTAGGGTAAAACAGGTCTTGAAGAGCAGACACTGTACTTTGTTTAGTGGAAATAGTATCGGGGATAATGGGAGAGTTTAAAACATGACCAAATCTGCACTAGAGGAAACTAGACCTGTAAAGGGACTGGAAGAAGAGGCTATTGTCACCCCAGCCCTAGTTACTGTGATTGACTAGTAGACATGTAATAAAATATAAGTTTGGAGGGCCAAAATAATGACTTTTCAGAAGAACTGTCTAGGGCCTGGAAATTGATTATAGGTAGAGAGCTGAATAGGGAAGATCTAACTAGATAACTGGACCCCTCCTATTCTTCTGATATATACTAATAATTCATTAATTATATTATAATAAATATATTAATATTATATAATACTATCTTACACATTATGTATGTATAAATATTTTAATATATATATCTGTAATATATAAAACATGTTCTACAAATAATACATATATTACATATAATGAACCATTGCCATTTCATCTGTTTAGTCTTGATTTTTTGCTGTGTTTGGATTTGCGTGTGTGAATGTGCACACAGCAAACCACCTATTTTTCTTTTCCAAAATAAGGATCATCTTCTTGGTCTTCTATTCTTTTCACCACCACCCCTTGTCTTTTCTCCTGAACACCCTTCTCTCGATGCTAATGTGGTCCCCAAAGGCATTTATCTGTCTATTACATCACTTACAGGTGTTTGCTTTGGCCTACAACTTCAATATATATAATATTTATATATGTATTATAACACACATATATATTTGAAACAAATTTTGCAGATATGATTAAAGTTATAGACCCTGAGTAGGGAAGAATATCTTGGATCAGCCACGTGGGCCCAACCTTACACTTGAGTCCTAAAAAGTGGACTGCCACTCAGTGCTCAGTTGTGTCTGACTCTTCAAATCTATGTACTGTAGCCATCCAGGCTCCTCTGTCCATGGGATTTCCCAGGCAAGAATACTGGAGTGGGTTGCTATTTCCTCCCCCAAGAGATCTTCCTGACCCAGGTATAGAACCCACATCTCCTGCACTGCAGGTTGATTCTTTATCCTCTGAGCCATGAAGGAAAACCACTTCTTTTTCCCAATTGGGGTCAGAGAGAGAGAGACTGAGGACAGAGACAGGGTCATGGAGATGTGATGTGGCTGGCTTTGGAGATGGAGGAACTTGGGCAGCCTATAGATATTGGAAAAGGCAAGGACACAAGTTCAACCCTAGAGCCTCCAGAAGGATGCAGCCGTAGGGCAGGCAGAAATGCTGCTCCTGCCTGGCCTGCTTCCTCCACTACTGGGAGGCTAACAGGTGAGGAAGTCACTCAAACTCTATGAGTCTCCTTGGCCTCAGCTAAAATAGGGGTGATACCCTGTCACAGAGGGTCAGGAGGCTCAGTCAAATCTCAAATCTTTTGTCCCTTGCTACTCATGCACAGGCCAGTCAGTAGGCTTCTGCAAAAATAGCTAATTCAACATCATTTTATCAGATCATGTTCCTTCTCTGTTCAAAACCTTTTGGAGGCTCTTCTTCCTACTCATAAGCCATCCTAAAGACTTTCCCTGTTCTTCAAGTCTTCATCACAATCTGACCCCATTTCCACTCTGACTGTCTCTCTTTCTACTCTTCTTCTTGCCAACTTTGCTCCAGTCATACTGGCCACCTTGCTGTTTGGGGGCCACACCAGGCAGCTTCCAGCCTCAGGACATTTGCACTTGTTTTCTCTTTCTAGAATCTGCTTTTCCCATAGCCATGTGACTTTCTCCCTCAACTGCTTCAGATCTTCATTCAAATATTACTTTTTCCCCTAATAACCTGACTTAACACTGCAGGACCCCCAACCATACACTCCTCAACCCCCTCCTCTCTTCTAGTTTCTTCCACAGCACTTTGTCTTTGCACATAACACATATTTTGTTTGTTTTGTTTACAACAAAATACATTCCATTGGAAGGTAAGCTCTGTGAGGGCTCCTCATGGGAGATGTATAAGAGGTACATGGTAAACATTTGTTGGATAAATAAGTCACTGTGTTCATAAATCTATAATCAAGAAATCAACATCAGCATTGTCTCCAGCTAAAGACCTCTCCTTTCACTTATGGATGAAAAAATGAAATCAAAAGAATGGTAATAGACCTGTCATTGAACAATGAAGCTGCAGCTAAGACCAAGTTGTTGACTAATCTTGCTGAGTCCAACTAGCTCACAGGAGGAATAGAAATGTGGTCAAGGGCCCAAGACCCAGCTTGTCTCCTGGACAGAGAAAACCCAGAGAGAGCCGGCCTTCTGACTTCCCATCCTTCCTGGTTTCAACCAGTCTCTAAAAACCATAAGAACAGTTGGTCTCAGTATTTTAATACTTCCGCTTCCAGGCCTAGGAAAGAGCAGGAAGTGTGGGGGCGTGTGAAAATGTACAGAAAAGAAGAATTAAACCCACTACACGTAAAGGACTCAAAGACTTCCTCTGTCACCTGTTACAGCACATGAGCTTTAATGTGCTTTCACTGAGCCTACAGGGACCGTCCTCAGGCAGAAAACCAAAATCCCAAGTGTGAGTGCTAGTCCTCATTCATCCAACACAAACTTATTCCAGGACAACTGTGTGCCCACAGGAAGACAGATATGATCCTTGTCTAAGTGAGCTCACACTTCATGGTGGTGCAACGTTAGGAGGATAAACTCAGTTCAGGATCTACCTTCCCAGTAGCCACGCTGAGTTTTCAGAAGTGTCCCCAAGGGGTGCCTTAGACTATGAAGAGTTGTACATAGGTTTTAAGGCAAGCTTTCGAATCAGGCCTATGAAGACTCCAGCCTTCGCTGTGTTGCGCTTACTAGCCAAATGTAAACTTCCTAAAGGAAGGGCTGTGTTTGTTTCATTTACCACTCTATCCCCAGCACTTAGCATAGCGCCCAATACGCTTAACAAATACTTGCTGCTTTAAAAAACTGAACTCTCAGAGCCTTCATTTCCTCATTTGTAAACTGGGAGCATACACCCCACTTCATGGAACTACATGAGGATAACACATCGAGCATGTTAAGGGCTTACACAGTGCTAGACCCATGATAAGCATTCATATAATGAACTGCCATTTGGGTGGCAAAGGTGGAGATCCGATTGTTGCGGAGGTTTAGTTAGCCCTGGGTAAATCGTAGCACATTCCTATCCCTAAGGATTTGTTCAGTCTCAAACCCTGGACTAAGCAAGGGCTTGATTAGCTGGATTAAGGTGATCCGTTTCTCTTAGAAAAGTCTTGTTCAAATTGAGCCAGAAACTCTGGAAAGGGGAAGAACGTGTGTTACATCCCAGCTGGTGGGGCGACTGGCAGCAGAACTGAAAGAGCATGACTCAGCACAGCCCACACCGGGGGCCGAGGCCCCGCCCTCTCCGCTGTGGGACTGGAGCGGGGAGGGGCACTAGGTAGAACCGCTCCTGATCAGTGGATTGCAAAGAGCAAGAGGAGGCAGCTGGAACATTTTCCCAGCCATTCCTCGGTTAGATTCTCAAAGCCAAAAAACAAAAAGGAAATAAAATGCTAAATGTCCTTTCCCTAACAACCTGTCTTCACATGCAGCCCAGCTAAGTGTCCCTTGAAGTTCAGTAGTCCATTTCCTCAGTAGGTCTACAGGGCCATCTGCCAATGTGCAGGGGTTTAATAAAGACCAAAGGTCCTTCTAGAAGCTGAGAACCCTAGGATTCCTTCAAAGCTTTGGAGGTTCAGCTCAGAATCTCCTTGGTTACCAAGAATGGGTCTCAGAGCTTCAAGCCGAGCCTTACTTTCTGAAAAACTGTGCTCTTTCTAATACTTCTCATTATGGTGATAATATAAATGAGATGTCTTCCAGAAATAAAAACAAAGAGCCTCTAGATAGTTTGGCATCAAAAATATCTTGATGCCAAAGATATTTGTGAAAGAGATCCACAGGAGTAAGATAGGGAACAATCATTTCAGAAGTACTTGATGATACAGGTGGGTTTCCTGTGGTAGAAATGGGGAATGTCTTCTCAAAGATACAGAAAACGCAATGACAATGATTTCAAAAAACAGTTAGTATTAGTGGCTTTAGCCATTTATGTTACCTTTTCCTTACTTTAGACATCTAGCTTTAACAGCAGCAATTTGATTAGCAAGGGTTAACTAGCTGAGCACTGAAGAACTGATGCTTTTGAACTGTGGTGTTGGAGAAGACTCTTGAGAGTCCCTTGGACTGCAAGGAGATCCAACCAGTCCATCCTAAAGGAAATCAGTCCTGAATATTCACTGGAAGGACTAATGTTGAAGCTGAAACTCCAATACTTTGGCCACCTGATGCAAAGAACTTACTTATTGGAAAAGACCCTGATGCTGGGAAAGATAGAAGGTGGGAAGAGAATGGGATGACAGAGGATGAGATGGTTGGATGGCATCACCAACTCAATGGACATGGGTTTGGATGGACTCCGAGAGTTGGTGATGGACAGGGAGGCCTGGCGTGTTGCAGTCCATGGGGTCGAGAAGAGTCCAACATGATTGAGTGACTGAACTGAACTGAATAGGTTCTTCTGATTTTTGCAAGACTATGTGGTGGAGAAGACTCCTGAGTTCCACTTCTCTAAATAACCACCTATTCCTCAGCATCCTTCTGTAAAGCCACCACAGCTGTGGGGGAGGAGAGACATTTCAGGAATACCTAAGAGCAAAGTACCAATTGAAATACTTCTCACAAAGCAAGCAGCATTCATCACCCCCTTCAGCCTTCGACTGAGGCCCTACTATATGCAACTCCCTGTGTTAGCTATTGGGAATACAGGGTGACTGAAGAATGGGGCTCCAGCCCTGTAAAAGGCCTCTAGGTACAAAGATAAATGCAATGAAACATCGTGGGTGGTAACCAAAGCATATGAAAAGTGATGAGGTTGGGGGAGTCAGAATGCATCTTAAAGGATGATCAGGAATCTACTGACCCAAGACACAATGGAGCGGTGGAGCAGATACATAGGCTCTGTTTCCTTCGGGGCTTTGCTTTACGGAGAAAAGCTGCTTGAATCAAATAAAGGGACCTGCAGTTGCCTTCAGAAGGACACAATGATGCATCTTGTCCTAAGGTCATTTTTTTTGCTGCTATAGCTAGAGAGAATTTTTCTCAGATGTCTCTTGGGTGAGCATCCCAGGCAGCTACTTCCGGGGCCATTGGTGCTACAACTAGACAAGGAGAAAGGAGGGTGTGAACACAGCAATAGCTGTGCTGTGAGCAAGGTGACCTCCCCCCTCCCCGCTCCACCACCTTAGGTTTGAAATTGAGAAACCCAGAGATGACCACAGCCTCAGGCCGCTGTGTGCAAAAATGGGAAATGTCACTTATCAGGTCCTCCCCTGTGTCAAACCAGAATCGTCAGCCTATAGATTCGGGAACTAAGTGGCTTGATCATTTTGCACGTAAGCCGTATGCATTGGTCCAAAGGAGACCCATGAGCAACAATTCAATTTAGAGTTCACTGAACCCTCTGGTTTGGGAAGGAAATTGCTGGTAATCAATTGCAGCAAGCACACAGGCTCAGGGCCAGGAAGAGAAAAATCACTTTAATGGGCAAAGCAGATGTTGCTAAACTCATTGCAAAAGTGAGATGGGCATGGAGCCAGGCCTTGCATGAGAGATGCTGATCTGTTCTTCTGAATGAAGAAAGCAGAGATACTTCAAAAGGGGGTTTCTACAAGGGAAGCCAGAGGTCTGTGTCCCTATTAGCTTGAATAAAAGAAAATGCAGAAGTGCTCAGGTATCCCATACACCACAGGACTTAACGCTGTTAACATCTCATAAGGATTTTAAGCAAATCCAGAATACTAGCTAAAAACCACCAGGGGAGTCTTCGTTCTGTTCTAAGATGGCTATGTGGTATAATGGAAAGAACATGGACTTTTTTGGCATCAGCCCTGTTTTTTCCATCAATTAGCTGATTCCACCATCAAGAACTTGTATGACCTTGGGCAAAGTTCTTTCTGTTTCAGTCTCAGTTTTCTCAGCTGTGAAATGGGCCAAATCTGACTTAGCATCTGAGAACAGTAGTGAGCATTAATGCTGATGTCTGTAAAGTACCATAAAGAAACACAGTTAAGCAATAACCTGTTTTCAGAGCCTGACAAAGCTGATGCCATTAGGATGTAAGAGAAGCGGTTCCTGATGGAATGGGGAGGTGGGAGAGGGGGAATCTCTGGTCATCGAGCTTTGCTGCTGCCTCTCAGTGATAGATCACTTCACAGACCAAATGTTTCTTTGTATGTTTAGGTGGATAAAATATTTCTCAAACATATAAGCGTTCAGAGAGTATAATGTCAAGACCCAAGGAAGGCCGTCATGTACACTAAAAATGTTTTCATTAAGTAGCTTCTACTCTAAGTCCCCTAAAAAAGAGTCACTTCTGAGTCCCCAAATTTGAAAGCTTCCTTCCTTATCTAATTCCCACTCATTCTTCAAGGGTGAACCATACGCCTCCTCTGAGGATCATCACAGACTCACTATCTAACCTATTGCCCTATTTTTGACATTGCCTTTGCTTTTATCAGCTGATTTAAACCCCTCCCAGAACAAGATAGGTTCAATGTCAAACATACTCATTAAAAACTGTAAATGCTACTTACTCAGCTCTTTGGCCTGCAATAGCAAACTGTCTCACATGACTCTTTACCTGAATCACATTGATCTCCCCAAAATCTTTTGTAACTTTCTGGAGTTCAGATATTGATCATAAACTATTTAACATCTCCAAACCAGAAGGCAGAAAGACCCAAGGGCTCTCTGATTTGACTACCTGTGTTTCCTCTTACCTTTTCTAAGCCTTACTTCTCTCTTCTGTGAACTGCCTTTCTCCTGGGGCTTATGTGAAGAGTGTATTAACTCACTCCTGTACAGGGCTTCTCTGGGGGCTCAGACGGTAAAGAGTCTGCTTGCAGTACAGGAGACCTGGGTTTGATCCCTCAGTGGAGAAGATCCCCTGGAGAAGCGAATGGCTACACATTCCAGTATTCTTGCCTGGAGAATTGCATGGACAGAGGAGCCTGGCGGGTTACAGTCTATGGCGTCGCAAAGAGTCAGACAGGACTGGACAACTGACGCTTTGACTTTTTCATCCAGGGCCTAGCACTGCCGTGTTAGCTGAGTGGAAACAGTCACTCTTCCAGAAGCTTCTTCATCCAGAAAGGCTAGCCCGTGGTATAAATACCTAGAATATTGACTGCATTCACATCCTTTGAGATTTCCAAACCTCAGGCCATTTCCGGAAAGTGGCCCCTCTTCAGAAAGCTACATCCCGCTGAAAACTGGTTTCCAAGTTGCCATCAGCTTTAGCATGTCCCTGATAAGTTAGCAAAGCTCCCAAGGGACTTTGGCAGTGAATTTCTGGGGGCTGGTGAGAGGAGGATGTTTATCAGAGCGCAAAGGCCAGGTCCCGAGCAGAGAACATTTTGGCCCAGAGAGATCTCAGAGAAGACATTTTTGCCAAGCACAGACTCCATTCTCAGGTTCTGAAGTCAGCGTCAGAAACTAAACAAACCTTCCCGGGTTCACATTTGTTTACTTTTAGCAAAATGCAACTTCCTGTTTGAAAGGAAAAGGGGCAGTAAAGCTTTCTATAGCCTCTGGGACATAAAGTCTCCCCTCGAAACAATTGATCTGTTAGGTGTAAATGAATCAAACCCACACAATGGGGTCTCCCTTCCCCTCAAAATGTCCACGTTTTAATAGGGAAAGTGCTCAGCAAACCAAAACAAATATTTTTTTCGACTGTTGGCCCGTGAGGATCGTTTAGGCCGTTTCTTCTTCTGAGAGTAAGAAAAACAGACATTAGGAGAGAGCCAGGCTACATGTGCTGTCAGGAATGTCACTTTGGACACACTTGGGGGCTAAATTTCGGTTACACAGAAAGACAGAAAGTTTAAGTTCCCACAGTCACTCTGACCACAGTCCCCAGCATGAAGAGAGACCAACTGGGTCTTTCATTAGATGACTACGTCCCCAGGGTCCCGAAATTCCCTTGGATGGTCCCACGACCTGCACTTGGGTTTGAACACCCACCAACAGCCCCTCACAAATCCATCATAAGCCTTTTACAAGGACCCTAGATTACTGACTCTGTATGTGAGGGGTGAGCGGAAGCATCTGAAATTAATTTTTAGAGCAGCTAGCAAAGTTAGCATAAACCTCGGGTTTATTTATAATCCAAGTGCTCTCTATAAATCTTGGGTCCTTGTGTCATAAAATATTAAATTTGTAAAGACCTTCAAATTCATCGGGTCAACGCTTCCACATTCACCCATGCACAGACACATAAATAATACAGATGAAGAGGGTAGCGGTCTGGGGAAGCTTCTTCCCTGGGTTGTAAACTTCTTGCTCCTTAGAGCAAGAGCTATTCCACATATCTGGGTGTTCTCCATCAGCGATCTATGAACCTTGGACAGGAAGAAAGTGGTGAATGAACAAGTGCTGGTCTGCAAAGTCAGAGACAGCACACAGGACTTCTGACTTTCAGACTTGTGTGTTCCCCACAACCCCACCTCCTGTGTGTCCACTAGATTGTAATGTCCTGGTGGGCTGGGGAGGTAGCTTACTGTTCTTTTGCACCATCAAATCCTAGGCATTGAACTCTGCCGGCACTTGATAAAAGTTTTTTGAATAAGTAAAGAATTAGTGACTGATACATGAATGAGATCCCTAAGCAACTTTCTCAAGAGATTCCAATATTCTTCTTGAAAGGGGACATTCCTTCCTTCTCTAGGATGCTGGGGTTGAGGAGAAATGGATGTGTACATGTTCTGTGCCTCCTTTGAAGTTTTTCTCTTGGCTTAGTTGATCATAAAAATGAGAGGCAGTTATGACAGAAGATCTCACCCTCACTACAATGCTGCCAGGTCTCTCGCCACAGACCAAATCCATCATCTACTTCAACTTTTAACACAAGGATCCATCATGGACCCGTCTTGATCTCTCCCTTATCTCTGGCTCCCATCTGCTGATCCATGTTACCTTCAGCCTCCCTACCAAAGTGAGCATCTCCAGGTTTGGAAACTTAATGAGGTCTTTCATGACCCAGGCATGCTGTGGTCTCCATCTAGAATATACTGTACTAACCATGACCACTACCATTACCACAGTCACCTCAACCACTACTACCATCGTCATTTTCACCACCACCACCATCACTCACCACCATTTCCATTCAAAACCAACCTCCCTCCACCACCTCACTGCCCCTCCCCCACCACTATCATCCAGTGACCACTACCTCTTTAAACTTGAAACAAAAGTCTTCTTCCTCTCTTAAGAGCCAGCTCAAATGGAACTTCCTAAATCCATCCTGAATTTAGGGCCAAGTCCCTCTCTGAACTCTAATTGTCACTTTTTCCCAACTATCTAATTGCCATCAAGCACATTGCCTTGTGGTCTATTCATTTGCATGTCCTTTCTAATAGCTCATACCCTCTGTTGGGCCCTAGACCCCTGACTCAAAGGAAACATTTAGGGAGAGTCCGAGCACAGATCTCAGAGCAGTGAGGGTCAAGAGGAAGGAAATGTACAAGGACTGGTGGCACAAACTCTAAGGTGGGGTCCACCTCCCCAAGCAAAGGCCAGAGGCTTTCAAGAGTTACTGACCTTGCCCCTAAGCAAAACTGTGGTCTGACAGTTTTTACAACCTGCCTCTTCTATCTTCTGGGTTTCTTGTTTCCATTCTAACAATCTGTAAACAAAATTACACAGCACCTGTTCAGAACCAAGATGGCAGGTATGTTGGGGAGATAAATAACCAGGCCACTCTCACACAGGATTGGAATAGGGCAGGATAGGATTCTATGGGAAAGGTATTTGGAGGTTAAGGAATCCTCCAAGAGGAAGTCATGTTTAGACTGGGTAAGGTAAGGAAGAAGAGTCCAGGACTAGGACAAAGTCCATGATTTTTTGGTTTGTGAACATAAGAAGCTGATTACCATTGAGGTCCTTGAACTTTCCTTTCCCACTGCCTGGAATGCTCTGTCCACAGAGCATTCTCTTTACCTAGGCTTCTCTTTACCTAGGTCTCAGGTCCAATGTCACCCCCACAGAGAAGTCTTCCAAAACCACTCAACCTAAAGAATCATTTGCAAACGTACTAGCACAGTGCTTCTCAAACATTAACATGTATAGAAATCCTAGAAAGATTGAGGAGAGAGGTCTTGTTAAAATGCAGATTCAGATACAGTAGGTCTGGGGTGCTTCCTGGGCTTCTGCATTTTAATGAGGTTACCAGTGACATGCTGGCAATCCAGGGATCATATTGGTAGCTCTAGCATATCAACGTGTCTGATTTCCTTCATGTCATGATTTCCTGACTTCCTTCATAGTGCTTATCACAATATGAAACTATCTTGTTAATTGTTTCTATTGTTTTCACAAACACACAAACCATCCCCACTGGAATATGAGTTTCATGAAATTAGGTATGTTTTTGTCTTTGTACTACTGTATCTCTAGGACTTGGCATATAGTAATAGCATATCAAATATGAATGAATGAATGAATGAATGACCAGGAGTATGGCCTTCTAGCTCAGGGCTACACTTCTCCGACACCCTGCTGCTGCTGCTGCTAAGTTGCTTCAGTCATGTACAACTCTTTGCAACCCTATGGACCATAGTCCGCCAGACTCCTCTGTCCATGGGATTCTCCAAGCAAGAATACTGGAGTAGGTTGCCATGCCCTCCTCCAGGGGATCTTCCTGACCCAGGGATAAAACTTGTGTCTCTTATGTCTCCTGCATTGGCAGGCAGGTTCCTTACCGCTAGTACCACCTGGGAAGCCCCTCCCACACCCTAGGCTTCTATTAAAGCAGGACATCAGCACTTCATGCCAAACGCCACTGTAGGAAATCTTGAGAATCAACCAGTGCCACCACTGTGGGTCAGCGTGTAGCCAGGGTTTCATGGTTCCTTCCTCTTTGTTCTACCCCAGCATCCACCATGAGCTCATCCCAGCTCTAAGAACATGCTGTCCTTTCTCACTCAGCTTCCAATAAAAGACTTTGTTGTTTCTAGACAAAGCTACCCTCCCCATCTGAACCCTGCTTCAGTGGAATTCTTGGATTCTGCACTGTCTTTGTTTTAACCTGTCTGGCTTTTCCAAGGTCCTGGACTGACAACCAACCTATGCTCTGATGGTACTCTTTAAAAAACTTCCCTGTGGTCAGATAATGAATCTCATTCTGCTGCTCAAGGAGACTTTCAATGAAAGATTGAGCAAACTTTCTAAATTTTCATTTTTTCAAACTAGATTCCTTTCTCTCAACCCCCTCATTTTTCTTCCTGACTCCAGTGGGCACAGCATTTTGGAGCATCCCCTCAAGGTCAAGAGCCAGGCCTGGTATGGGGAATTCCAGAGGCAGACATGACTTCAGTCCCTGGAGACCATAGATCTCATCTCATCACAGAGGAAGGCAGCCTACACACACAAAGGGAAGCAGCATCCCAATGCAACATGTATAAAGAGCCAGATGGGCGGTACAGGACACCAGTGTGCCTTGCAGAAGGGAGATGGGCCCAGCAAGCCCACTTTGTGGACACTGCTTTGCCCTTCTCATTCTTCCCACTGACCATGCCTTCTCAGTCGTTTTACAGCAAGTCTTGCCTTCCTTGCCTCTCAATGTTGAAATGCTCTGGGTTTAGCTACGGGCATTTTCTGTTCCATCTGTATACTTTCCTGCTCTGGGAAATCTCAGCCGCTTACATGACTTTAAGTACTATCTCTATACTGCCAACTGCCAGATTTCTATCTCTATCCCAGACTCTTCTTTGAACAACTGGGTTGTACAATCAACTATTTGCTTAATAGAACCACATTGATGTTTTACCAATATCTCAAATTTAACATATCAAAACTGAAATCTTGAATTCCAACTCTCTCTCTCTCTCACACACATACTGATGAATATCAGCCTCAATTAAATTCTATTCTTCACCTAGTTTTCTATTTAAATAGCTGTTCAGGAAAACAAAATAATTAAAATTGTCTTTATTCTCCTTTCATGCTTCCCCTACATCCAAACTGCATCAGTTAGAAGTTTAGTAATTTATTAAAAATTTAGTAATGTATAAATAATATTTAACTTGCATGCCCCACCCCCAGCCACTGTCCCCTCCCCCAGTATACTCTGCAGAACCATAATAGAGTCTCCCCACAACTTCTTTGTTGGTGAAAGCCTATATAAATGCTTCATTTCACTTTTATAATTTTCTGTGCTTTCCAAATTTTCTATAATAAACATGTATTGCTTTCATAATTAGAAAACAATAATTCTAAAATATTAAGTTTAATATTTGGTTGGTTAATATTAATATTAAGTTGGTTAAAAGGGTAAGAGGCAATTTGTATGCCAGCCATGGGGTAATGCCAAGCTTGTGGGCTTTTCTTGTCTTTGATTTCTCTGAGAGGTTTGTTGCTGTGACTTTGGATTGGGTCTGGGGGTGTTGCAGCTGAAGCTATCACAGAAGGAACTGCTAACTTTGGATTCAGTGAGTCCTGGTGCCTGACATTGAAAAGTCACTTTATCCCATATCTTTGGTTTCTTCATCAATCAAAGTTTTCTGACTCTCACATTAGCTACTCAGTGGTTTTCAAAGTGTGTTTCTTGGAGCTTTGTGGAGCTCTTTAGAAAAGGTGGGGACAAAGATCTGAGCTCCTCTACCTCTCCTTCCAGCGGCAGAAATCCACAATCATCTAGTTCTCATATCGGATTTTGGAGTACGTTTTATATATTGGATTTTTGTTGTTGTTGTAGCAGGCTTTCCTGGTAGCTCAGACGGTAAAGAGTCTGCTTGCAATGCAGGAGACCTGGGTTTGATCCCTGGGTTGGGAAGATCCCCTGGAGGAGAGCATGGCAACCCACTCCAGTACTGTTCCTGGATAATCCCCATGGACAGAGGAGCCTGGCAGGCTATAGTCTGTGGGGTTGAAAAGAGTCAGGCACCACTGAGTGACTAAGCACACATTGTTTATTTTGTTTTACTTTTAACATGAGAGACAGGGGACTAATACAAGGTTGCAGTTCACTTTTCTAGATAAGTTACTTCCAGCTCTAACTTTTCATGGTGATTCTAATTCCCTTCTGGTAGCAATCAATACAGGTGTGAACTGGGTGCAACTGAAAACTCCTTTTGCTATGGGCCTCAAGGAACTTCCTTCCTCAAGGAATAGCGTATACCAGCTCAGCTACAGCAGTAAATGAATTTGGACAAAGTACTTAACCTCCCCATGTGTCAATCACCTCATCTATAAGATAGGGATCATGTCACCTACCGATTGTACTGGATACATGGAAAATGAAATTATAGCACTTACACAAAAATGCCTAACACATACCAAGAAATATAACAGTAGCTTACATATATTTCCTGACTTCTTTCTATATGCCAGGACCCATGTTATATATCAAGGACACAGATCATTGTTCAATTTGCACACAGGCCTATGAGATAGGCACTTTTTTATTGTCTATTATTGCCCCCACAATAGAAACTGAGACTTAATGAAGTTAAGTAATTCTTTTATCAATTTTGCACAGAACTTGGGTTTGAACATAGGTAGTGAGATTCACGAGGCTGTGTTATTAAATGAATCACTGCACAGCAACAATATTAACCACAACTCATAGTTTGAGTGCTGGCTTAATGGTAGCCACTGATATTAAAACTTTGACTCATTTAATCCTCAGATCAATCTAAAGCAAACCCTGCTTTTACAGACTGAGGGACTGACAGGCAGAGACCGTAAGTGCTACTATCTCTCTACTGACTTTTTTAAGTTGATTGTTTAGAACCGGCTTTTCAATTCCTCAGGTAGTTTCTCTTCTAGACATCAGAAGCATATACAATTGTCTAATTGATCCTTCTGAAAGCATGGGATAAGAATTATCCTCTAAAATGAGAACTCCCAGTAGAGGGGGTGCATTCACTTGGGATTTACCACATCGAAGGGCAATTATCCAAGACCTTTTTCCCTCCCACCCTCCATCACCATCCGATTGTGGGTCCTGCAATCTTACCTCCTGAATATGTCTTTAATTCCTCCCTTCCCTTCCATCCTACTGCTTTAATCTGAGCCATTTGTCTCTTAATAGCCTCCTAATTCCCTTGCTCCAACCCTGACCTCTTTCCTATTCCTCTTAAACCCACCCTCCATACTGCAATTTCCCCATTAAATGGCTTCTCCGAGACCTACAGAATATAAAGTCCATCCCTTCACATTGGTCTCTAGCCTCATTTCCTAGCCTAAAATATTTATTCTAATAGCAAAAATCACTCATATTGTCATTTCCCACCTTTATGTCTTTTTACATGTTCTCTCTGCATGTAACTAATCCTTGCTTTTCCTGTAGAGCCAGGTTAATACACACTCCTCTCTGCTAGGCTCCTAGTGAATCCTGTGTTCTCAGCACATGAAGTTGCAGGTTATCTGTTTACAGTCTGCATGTCCCACCATACCATCCGTTTCCTGAAGGCAGCCACAGCAATCTTTTATTCCTCTCTGTGTCCATGACCCTCAGCACAGACTGTGCATATGGTAAACATGACATAAATATTTATTTAAAAATCAAACCAAAGTCAGGGAATGAGACATTGTAATGGGCCATGTGTAACCTTGTAGCATTTTGTTAGCATTTTGTTATAATTAATACTCAGTAAATGCTCCTAAGTTTGAATAATTCTACCAAGTAGCTAATGTGAGCCATTTGCTTTCTTCGTTTTTTATTAATAAAGGTTTTTAAATTTATTTTATTAAAGTCTAGTTGATTTACAATGTTGTGTTAATTTCTGCTGTATAGCAAAGTGATTCAACTATGCATATAAATACATTCTTTTTCATATTCTTTTCCATTATTGTTTGTCACGGGATATTGAATATAGTTTCCTGTGCTATGCAATAGGACCTTGTTGTTTATGCATTCTATATATAACAGTTTGCATCTGCTAATCCCAAACTCTCAATCTATCCCCCACCCGTCTTTCCTTTGGCAACCATAAGTCTATGAACCATTTGGACTTCAAAGCACTGTGTCTCATTTCATTTTCAGGATAGTCTTATGAATTAGATGTCATTACTGTCCCCACGTTATAGAAGCAAGAGCTGAGAGAAATTAAGCCATTTCCTAGGGTCATGGACCTAGAATGTAGTAGGCAAGTGGTTTCAACCTGATTCTAGGGTCAATTCTCAACCAGTAATGACAAGGTTATAAAGCCAACCAAAAGCATCTATCATAAACTCAAGGCAAGAGCTGCCACTGCTGCATACAGGAGGCGAAAACAAGGGCGTAATATCTGTCTTAGAAAGAGAACCAAGAGAGATTTATAATCAGCATAAGCTATCAGGGCATGGCTGGTGTCAAGAAGAGGGTCACCTGGCCTACACACCTATATGTAGTTCCCATTCTCGAAAACAAGTTGATGCTGTGGCCACATCCATTTAAGCCGCTGTTTAGCAGTTAAAAGGAAAGGCCCTGGAGTCAAAGAGCCCAAGGTTGCAATCTCAGTTCCATCAATTTTTAGCAGCAAGTGAATAATCTTCTCCAAGCTGCTATCCTCATCTGTGAACTAGAGATATTGAGACCTAACTGGTTTTGAGGTTTAAAGGAAATAATGTTAAGTATCTAGTGATGTGCCTGACACAGAGAAGGCACTCAAAATAGCTGCTGTTATTATTGTGATCTTTACTATTATTATGCAAGCGCCAAATCAGAAATCATTCCAGAGGGACTTTCCTGGCGGTCCAGTGGTTAAGACTTCCCACTGCCACTGCAGGAACATCGGTTCAATCCCTTGTGGGGGAACTAAGATTTCACATCCTGCACAGCCAAAAAGAAAGAAAGGAAATCATTCCAGGAAGGGGGAGGTCACACAATATACATGTGTGTATGTGTGGGTTTGTGTGTGTGTGTTTGTTGCTTGTCGTGTCCAACTCTTTGCAATTCCACGGACTATAGCCCACCAGACTCTTCTGTCACTGGATTCTCCAGGCAAGAATACTGGAGTGGATTGCCATTCCCTTCTCCAGGGGATCTTCCTGACTGAGGGATCAAATCCAGGTCTCCTGGATTGCAGGCAGATTCTTTACTGTCTGAGCCACCAAGAAAGCCCTATCCATATACATGGGTGCTGGGAATCCAGCCCTTTCTCTGGGGGTGCGGGTCCAGTGTGATCTGTGAAGACATCCTCAGAGTTGTTTACAGCCAGAGTGTTGATTGCATGTTCTTCAAGAGTGGTGGAAACAGCTCAGCAGTATCCATGATGTAATCTGAGAAAAAGGCTCTGGAAGCGTCCAGTGTCACATCCTTTTTGATTTCATTTTAAAAGCTAATGGATCAGAAAATGAGGTCTTTAGGGACTTTCCATCTCTTCCAGAATCTGGTCAGAACATCCTTGAAGAAGAATGCTCCATCTTGCCCTTGAGAAAGTCAATGTTTGCATCCCCTGAAACCTCCTCACTGGGATTTATTTGATCAACTGCTGATAAACTGTGTCTTTGCAAAACTGCTAACAAGGCACTGCAGGTGATGAATTGGGGTCTGCTTAAAAACCTTACTTGTAAACAACTACTCAAGTGTCTTTTCTGAAAACCTTAACTAAACCAGGACTGGAATAAGTTAAACAGGTTGGAATAAGTTAAAGAACTGTTGGGAAAGGAAGATCACCCAAATGGCAGCTTCTGGGGCTGCTGGCAGGGAGTCCCACCACCTAGGGCCCACTCACCTACATCCTGCACAGAGGGTCCTTCTGATCCTCCCAACTTCTCGTTCAGTCTCCCCTCCTGCTGCCCACATCCAGGACACCACGATGTATGAATGAACATAGGCCAGGACAATAGAAAACTTTGTCCCCAAGGGATATCTCACTTCCTGCTTTACCATATTTTTTAATAAAATTCCATTCAAGAATGCAACATTTGAGTACATCAAGGAGCATTCATATACCTCCTTGACTCAACTGTAATAATTTTAAAGAGCTAATATTCCTTGAGTGTTTACTGTGTTCCAGGATCTGTGTTGAGAGCTTTTAAGGTATTTTATATAATCCTCAAAATAACCTCATGAGGTGGGTACAATTATTATCCCCGTTTTATTACGAAGGAAACAGAACCTGAGAGATAATAAGTAACTCAGGCAGTAAATGAAGTGCTTTTTAAACTGAAAAATGCTAAAGTCTCTATATTAACACTGTTAACTTAGAACCTTCTACTATACTCCCGTGCAAACTGTTTACTGACTGCCCTGTAACAAAGCTACTCGCGGAGCTCTGATGTCAGATTATGTGACCATATCTGAGAGGCCTGTATCTTTTAAGATAAATTCAGGAAGACAAACTCTTTCCAAGTGGCCCTTTCTCTTATAAAACCCATACCAACAGCCTAAAATGTACAGGAACAGCATAAGCAGAAGACCCCAGTGATGTGCCCTGAGTGTGCGGGTCTGCACTGCTCTGTAGTTGGCTTCAAGGTTGCCCAGGATTTTACTTCATCAGCCCATCCCCTGCTGTTGTCTTCATGACGATGCTTGAGTCCAACCGTGCACCTTGAAGCCCTGTACTGCAGCAGTCGCAAACCATTTTAGCACCAGGGACCGGTTTTGTGAAAGACAATTTTTCCATGGGCTGGGGTAGGAGGGGATGGTTTCAGGATAATTCAAGCACAATTACACTTATTGTGTACTTTATTTCTAATCTAATGCCTCCTCTGATCTGACAGGAGGCACCAGTCCATGGCCCAGAAGTTGGGGACACCTGCTAATGTGTAAAGATGAAAAGTTATCAAACATAAGATCCTTTCCTGACACCCTTTTTTGGACTTGGTTTGAGGACTTCAACCTGAGCATAGCAACACCATTGGAGAAATGTACAGAGCCAAGACAGACCGTGGGGCTCTGAACTATAACCAGCCCTGCCTGTTACCTTGCTGCAGGCACCTAGACCTCTGAATAATAAATGAAAGTGCTGGTAAGATGCACTCTCAGTAACCCCATGTACTCTTTTCCGGAAAAAAAAAAAAAAGTGTAACAACAGGTTCTTCTGAGTTCATAGTTAGCATGTGCCAGGGCATTGTAACATGCATTGTCTCATTTCATCCTTACATCCACTGTAAGGATTATCTCATTAAATCTTTATACACCCAAAGATCTGTGAGATTGATACAGACAGGAAACTAAAGTCTAGAGAAGTTAGGCAACTTGCTCAGTCTCTCACAACAAGTTGGCGCCAGGATTTCATCTCAGGTGATCTGACGCTCTTACTGTTCACCATATCTTTATTCCATACCCCATGAGAAAATGAGTTAACCAACATCAAGGTTTTCAACATGGCCTGAATACAGCCATTTGCATCAAAGACCCACATGGATGTTATACACCAACCTATTCCAGTTATGAATTTCCCCTGCCTGTTGTGGTTCAGCTTTTACATTTTTGCTGCAGGAAGACCCCATGAACACCACTGAGTAATGGCAGTGGTGGGTATCCAAGATCAACTCCTGGAGATTTTTAGAACTGACAGTTCTTTGGTCCCCATTTTAAAGGATGGTGATGTCCTAGATTACTTCCAGAAACAGTGATCCTTTCCAAGACTGGACATATAAAACGGAAGCAGACAGAAGAGAGAAACTAACATTGGAAATCTTCAGTGTTTCCATGAAGGAATTCCTTCCCAGCATATATTTAGAAATTGCTGTTTTTTCTGAATTCCAAACCCCAAAAAAAGTTGATCAAGAAATTGAGAAAATGGGGAAAATGTTATAATTAGATTGAGAAAACTAAAACCTCGCAATGAACTAAGAGGCCTTACTGGCTTTTTTTTTTTTTTTTTATTGGAGTATAACCGATTAACAATGCTGTAATAGTTTCAGAACAACAAAGGGACTCAGCCATACATACAAATGTATCTGTTCTCCACCAAACTCCCGTCCCATCTCATAATATTGAGCAGAGTTCTCTGTAATATACAGGTAGGTATATCAGTAGGTCATTGTTAGTTATCTAACAATGATTGATAACATGTACATGATAGACAGACAAGTGTGTACATGTCCATCTCAGACTCTATATCTTTCCCTCTACCCTCGCCCCTGGTAATCATAAGTTCATTTTCTAAGAGACATTAATGGTTTGAGGGAATCCACTGACATCAAATGGAAAGCCTGAGCAGAACAGCTGACATGCGCAGCCAAAGGTTAGGGCTAACATTTCAGGAAACTGGAGGGAGCAGTTTCATATTGGAGGGAGGCTGTCCCAATCCAGCCAGTTGGTCTTTATTTGTAGCTATTGCCCTGTTATAAGTGTGTGTTCAAGGTCCTGTTAGCTGTCAATGGTGAGTTACTTTGGGGGGGGGGGGGAGGGGGCAATAATATTAATAAACTTATATGCATATATATGGTATTAAAATTCTATTAGTATGCCAAAGAATAAAAAGTTTCTCAAGTAAAATAAGTCCTTAAATAGGCAGTTTCAACATGAAATTCTGTTGTATTATTAAACTTGCTGGGAGATCCCAGTGACATTATTCAAACGTGTGTGCATGCTTAGTCGCTTCAGTCATGTCCAATTCTTGGTGACCCCATGGACTGTAGCCTGCCAGGTTCCTCTGTCCAGGGGATTCTCTAGGCAAGAACACTGGAGTGGGTTGCCATGCCCTCCTCCATGGGAATCTTCCTGACCCAGGGATCAAACTCTCTTGTGTCTCCTGCACCACAGGCAGATTCTTTACCACTGGGCCACCTGGGAAGCCCATACATTATTCAAATACTATCCAGTAATTGTTCTGCAGTGTGTGGGTCATGTGCTCGGCAGCTTTATGCTGGGGCTAATGATGACCTCCTCCAAGAGGGCTTTTGCCACACACTATGTGTCACACACTATGTGTCACACACTATGTGTCTCAGGTCTGCTTCAGCCAGAGCCCCTGTCCCCATGGCAGGCCACTGCTGACGCGTGCCTCCACAGGAGACACTCAGACACTCAAAGGCAGGTCTGGCTCAGCCTCTGTGGGGCTTCTGGGTCCTGGTGCACACAAGGTTTTGTTTGAGCCCTCTGAGCATCTCTGGTGGGTATGGGGTTTGATTCTAAACATGACTTTGCCCCTCCTACCATCTTGTTGGGGCTTCTCCTTTGCTTTTGGACACTGTATATCTTTTTTTGGTGGAATCCAACATTCTTCTGTTGATGGGTGTTCAGCAACGAGTTGCAATTCTGGAGTTCTCACAGGAGAAGGTGAATGAATGTCCTGCTTCTCTGTCATCTTGCTTTATTTTCTTGGTCTCCAAACCACTGCAGATTCTGACTGCAGCCATGAAATTAAAAGATGCTTGCTCCTTGGAAGAAAAGCTGTGACCAACCTAGACAGAGTATTAAAAAGCAGAAACATCACTTTGCTAACAAAGGTCCATCTAGTCAAAGCTATGGTTTTTCCAGTAGTCATGTATGGATGTGAGAGCTGGACAATAAAGGGACCTGAGTGCCGAAGAATTGATGCTTTTGAACCATGGTGTTGGAGAAGATCCTTGAGAGTCCTTTGGACAGCACAGAGATCAAACCAGTCCATCCTAAAGGAAATGAATTCTGAATATTCATTGGAAGGACTGATGCTGAAGCTGAAATTCCAATACTTTGGCCACCTGATGCGAAGAACCAACTCATTGGAAAAGACCCTAATGCTGAGAAAGAGTAAAGGCAGATGGAGAAGGGGATGACACAGGATGAGATGGTTGGATGGTATCACTGACTCGATGGACATGAGTTTGAGCAAACTCTGGGAGTTAATGCTGGACAGGGAAGCCTGGTGTGCTTTAATTCATGGGGTCGCAAAGAGTTGGACATGACTGAGCAATTGAACTGAATTGAGCCCAATAATATCTGCCAGCACTTTCAAGCATTTGAATATTTGCTATAGGCTATAGTTCCTTGAAAATATGGCTAAACATTATGTTTCTTATTTATTAAATACATTTTCCTAGATATCTATGATAGGAAGTAAAGAATATGAAGGGCTTCCAGGTGGCTCAGAGGTAAAGAATGTGTGTGCTATGCAGGAGATGTGGGGTCAGCCCCTGGGTCAGGAATATCCTCTGCAGAAGGGAATGGCAACCCACTCCAGTATTCTTGCCTGGGAAATTCCATGGACAGAGGATCCTGGCATGCTGCAGTCCATGGGTCGCAAAAGAGTCAGACATAACTTTGACTAAACAAAAACAACAAAGAATATGAAAAATGTTCAAGTATTTTAAAACTAACTTAGGATTTGGGGAATTCCTAAGAATTCCTGGGAGCTCTAGTTTCTCATCCCTGAATCTTGAAGATTAATATCTATTGAAAATTTGGAAACATTAGAATTCTTAAACAAGATGGTTGAAGTGGGAAAGATGGAATAACCTTTAATGTGCTCAGGAGTCTATTCTTTTCAGCTCCTGGAAGCAGCAGAGGCAGCCCCCTACCCACATCATCCCACTGCTGCTGCTGCTGCTAAGTCGCTTCAGTCGTGTCCGACGTTGTGCAACCCATAGACAGCAGCCCACCAGGCTCCCCCATCCCTGGGATTCTCTAGGCAAGAATACTGGAGTGGGTTGCCATTTCCTTCTACAATGCATGAAAGTGAAAAGTCAAAGTGAAGTCGCTCAGTCGTGTCCGACTCTTAGCGACCCCATGGACTGCAGACTACCAGGCTCCTCCATCTAGGGGTTTTTTCAGCAAGAGTACTGGAGTGGGGTGCCATTGCCTCCTCCCATCATCCCACTAGCTGATAGCTAACAACTCAGGTTGGCTTGAGCTCTCAAGCAAGAGACTTGGGATCAGCTGTGAACTCCATAGTGCTCACTGCTCTGCACAGAGTTCAGTCTGCTTTTGATGGAGTGAGGTCATACTGTCTTTAACATTCATCCAGATTATTGGCGGCACTTCAACAACTGATTTAAAAAAATAAATAAAGAAAGAAACCTAAATCCAAAGCAATGAACAAGCTTTATTTTCCCAAGACAACATGTGAAACTCAGACAAAAATTTCCACCCAAATTTGAGCAGCCAATCTGGAGAAAAATCTATCCCAATAGATGGCACAAAGAAAGAAAGAAGGAGCTGTAAATTCCAAGGTGGAGACCCCAAAGGCCATCCCACAGATAGTGAGCACAAAAGGCTCCTGGAGAACAATCAAATGAGTACAGGACAAAAGAGAAGCTGATATTCTCCTCTTCTTCCTTGTTTTTGTACCTCCCTCTTATTGGTGGCATACGTGTTCACGACAACCCCTTGTGCCCTCTCCTGAGCATGGAGAACACCTGTCATTTAAAAAAGAGACTACTCCCTTCATGTTTGCTATCTGAACTTTCTTTAGGCACCATTTGTACCTTTTCCTCAAGGGGATTTGGGCAGCCCACCCACTCACTTGTGTATTTGTATATAGAGGTAAAAAAAATGCATGTATATATATGTATACATATATACATATAGACATGAAAATATGTACATATTGCAAAAAAATTTAAGCAGTTTGAGGAAAACAGTTTATCAAGAAAAGTTCACTATTGCAGAAAGCTATTGTCTGTGCACAGACATTTTGTCAAATTTCCTTCTTTACAAATGCACCTCACTCACAGAGCTAACTGTTTCGAAGTACTTCACGTGGATGCCACACCAAAAATGAACATATAAAACCCATCAGGTTATCTCTATGTGAGGATCCGTGCCAGTATTTTCTCACACCCTTCAGTCTGCGTGTATGTGCTGTCAACATGCCGTCTCCTGCAATCTTCTTTTCATTTCATTTTATTAATGAATCCAAGCATTCCTTTAGAAAAGATGTAGCGGTGGCACTTTTTTAAAGAAACAACATTCTTCACAGACAATCCCCAACCACAGTAGCAAGCAAGGACTCAAACCCTCCTGCCCAAGAGTGAGATGCAGAGTGGCCTGGCATGTATCACCCAGGCAGAAAAATGTGGTATTTATTCTGTGGAGAGTGGGAAGCCCTTGGAAGATTGGGATAGCATGTCCAAGGCAATACTTTGGGAAGATAAATTTGTCTTTTGACTGGGATGATACAGTCATCGGCCAGGCAGCTGTTGGCCCATTACCAAAAGTAGCTCTCTATAACCACTTCTATGTCTTTTGGTCAATTTTTGCATTTGGGGAAAGAGATGCAAAACACTGTTGTACAAATTGCTAAGAGGTGGGGACCTTGATGAAAGCCAAAGACTAGGGCATGAGTGGACGGATGAATGGGCAAATTGCTGAAGCCTCTGAGCCTCAGTTTCTTCATCTGTAAAATGGGAGTGAAATGCCTACCACCTGAGGATGGGTGTAAAATGCTCAGTGGGGTGCCTGTCATATAAGTGCTATTCTCCAAATGTTAGCTAATATCACATTACCACCAGCAGCAGCAGCAGCACCACCAGCCCCATCATCACCAGCAGCTACAGCAGCAAGTTGGCATGCTGCCCACATAGGGCCTCCTGAGCAGGCCTTCCCAGAATCTCTGGAAATCTGATCCACAGGCAGCTCCTCAATTGCCTGTCCTAGGACTCCTCAACATGGAGAAGATCCAATCTGGGTCAGGGTGAAAGGAAATAATTAAGAAGTCTGAAGGTGTCCACAGGGGAACAAATGAAGTGTTAATTGAAGCACAGTGACAATCCCCAGAAAATTTAAATGACTTGGACTCCCTTTGTGTTTTTCAAGTGTTCCTTAGAGATGCTAATCCACCCCATTGAGACCCCTTTACAAATGGCAGGTGCCAACAAATAGCCTTGGTTAAATCCACCTTAAGAGAAGTATTCAGGAATGGACAACCCCTGTGCTTCTCCAAGAACCAAGTTAAGATCATTTGTCCCCTAGTCAATTCATCCTTTACCCCCAACACATTCTCTAAGAGCAGTCTTCCTCTTTAGAAGTTCCTCTCTTGGGTTTTAGAGAACTTTTTGGCTTGAACTCTTTCTAAAATTAAAGCCAACTGCTCTTGTTCTCAGATGCTGTGATATTTCACTCTGGCCAGAGCTGACTATCAGAGATGCATCCCAAACCACATAAGTTCTTATTGTTTAAACTGTCTTAAGCAGCTGTTAAAACATACCCTAAGATATCAAAGCCACTCTAATTAACTTCCTGCTTCTCTGGGACTTCAAAGTCTTTCCAAAAGTTTTAAATAGGGTTTTTATAGAGAAATTGACCTAATATTTAAAGAAAATTTTGCAAGCTTGCCCAAGAGACTCCACTTCTTCTTCCCTTTTCTACCCCACCCCGTAGAATCTTAAAATTCTGCCACAAGCAGTGAGAATGGAGGAGAAATGTTTAAGTCTGCCAAGTGGCGCATCTCTTTATGTGCATTTCTCAAGTGGATAGTTGACATCCTGCCTGAATGGCTTTCTCTGTTCCCACCACTTCTCAACCTGGCAACTATTTCCCATCCAGTGAGACACAGCTCAAATGCACCTTCTCTGGGAAGTCCCCGTGACTCTCCCAGGGTGAGGGTGCTGCTCCCTTCCCTGGCGCCCACACAATCCCCAGGTCCCTACTTGGCCCTAATTGCAATGGATTGGAATGTATCCATTTATGTGTCTGTCGCCCTGTCTAGACTGTGAGGTCCACAGGGCAGGAACTGTTTTGTGTGAAGCTCTGTGTTCCCACAGCTCCACACAGGGTTCTACGTACCCATGGTCAGAGCTCCATATACATTTGATAAATGGCTAAATTCCAGCTCATTCTGGGAGAGGTAGGTCGCATTTAATTGACTCATACCTTACTCATTTTGCTCTCTCTCCCCAGGTTTTCTGTAAACATCTTAATAAAGGCCTAGTGATCACTGCTCCAAGAAATAGTGTCATAAAAATAGAAATAAGATCCCCAAAAAGGAGGGTGGCACATCTTTTCCAAGCCCCTTTTCTAGGAGAATGAGCTCAGTTCATCTCAAGATTTGCTGTTGACTAAAGGTCCCTGACTTTGTGAAGTTACTTGTTATCTTACAGATTTTTGTCTGGTGGAGATGCAAATAATTTCTGTCCACTGGATAATCCCAGGAGATTAATGACTTGTGGAGCATCAACCCGTTTATATCTACCTTAATAAACTACTCCTAACATTTCTTTATCAAATCACCTGTAAGTATCCTTGCTTCTTGGACAGTTTTTGAGCAGGCCATAGTATCTTACTGGTCCCCTCATTAATCAATGAGTTAAATAAAATCTCTGACTTATGTTCCTTTTATGTTTCCCAAGAGTCAAAATTTTACCTTTTTGAAAATGATTTTTGAACCCAGGGTGTAAAGCAGACTGACAGTGTAAAACAAAAAGGTCAACAGGATAAGCTGCAAGGGTGCCCGGGCAAGTGGAGCTGGGAGTGCGAGAACCTGGCTCTGCTGGGAACGCCCTGAAGCTCCTGGGAACTCCCATTTTTGACTCTTGCCTGGATCCTCATCCAGTCTCCACACAGCAGCTGGTGCTCTTTCGAAACTATAAGAGAGGTGACCTTCCTGGCAGTCCAGTGGCTAAGACTCCACGCTTCCAGATCAGGGGGCCCAGGTTCAATCCCTGGTCATGAAACTAGATCACACATGCTGCAACTAAGATCAGGTGTATCCAAATAAATAAATAAATATATTAAAAAAAAAAAAAAACTGAGAAAGATCCAGTCATACCCCTGCTTCATGCTTCCCAGTGGCTTTCCAACACTCAGAATAAATTTTACACTCCTTTTCTTGACCTAAAGGTATTACGTGATCCAGCCCAATGGCTAACCCTGCAGATTCATCTTAGGCCTTTCTCATCCTCACTCGCTTTGTGCTCACTCATCTCAGATGTTATTTGCCTCTTCAGACATACTTAGCTTTCTCACCCCAGGACCTTCACACTTGCCATTTCTCCCGCTGGAAAATCTCATTCCCATCTTCCTTTCTCCCCATTACTGGCTTCTTCTTTTGATGTTAACTTTATGTCACCCTTCCAGAAACGTCACCTGAAACGTCACGCTGCCCACCCTTTCTAAAGTATATCTCCCATCGTTCTTTCCCAATGTCCTGTTCTTTCTTTCCACAGCACATCCCGGGATATGACTATGCCTATGTATACTCTCTGTCTCCCCCACCAGAGCATACATACTAATCAGAGAGACTGAGTCTTTTGTGTTTGCCCTCGTGCCTGGCAGGTACTAGGTGCTCAGTACTTATATATAGAATAAACGAGCCTAAAGGCATGAGAAATCCAGCTGGCTCCAAGAAAGAGTGCCTGCCCCGCACCGCCTGTATACATTTCTGAACCAGCGCAATGCAAGTTCCTCAATATTGAGCACGTATTTCAAGACTGTATCCACAAAGAAAAACTTCCAAGCTCACAACGGGTCGCATCGTCGCATCGACTCAGAGCTGCTTTCAAGAACGGCACTCCCCAGAAATGCTTTGCTTCGGGAACTTGTAATAATATGTCTTCTCACCAGCACTTCATTTCTTAGCTCCAGTAGGTTTCAAATCTCTTCTTGGGAAGGGAACAGCACTTCCTACCAAGAATTAAATGTTACCCAGAAACATGGCTGCATCTGTAAAGGCTAGGCTTAAAGCAGATGAAAGAACCAACTGGAATTCAAGAATATTTCAACAGCAGGATGGGGAGAGAAAATCCCAGCCTGCCTCCCAAAACTCCCCCATCCCATGTTTGCTTCAGGGTATCAGATTACACAGCTCCCTCTAAACAAGCCTGTCTTTCTTAATGGGAGCCAAAAGGCACAGATCCATTCCCAGGGTAAACCAGGATTTTACAAATTCCGTGATCACTCTTGCCAGGCACTCCAACCACTTCTGCAAAATGGCACCTTCTCTTTCAAGATCCTCTATTGGCCCCTAGGCTGTGCTGGCTGGGCTACTGGGAAGACACAGCCTTCAAGCCTCCTTACAATGTGCTAATGGATGACGTGCTGGTTCGCTGTCTCACTTTTCGTATCAAGGATATTAAACTGCAGCCAAAGAGGTCATGGCAGCAAAAAGCTATTTCCTTTTCCACCAGGTATCTGCTGGTGGAAGGGCCAAAAAAGATTTGGTTTGCCATGGAGCTGGCCCCCTCAGATTTGCCTTGAGATCAGACTCTGCTGGAAACCTGCCCCTGGATGTCCTTTAGCCAAAAGGCTCAGGGCCAACTGTATCACTAAGGCAGGCATGCCAACAGGACTGCCTCATTTTGGGGGGAGTGTTACCTTATGATCCAAGATAGATTTATGATGGGAGGAGAACGCCTTTTTTTTTTTTTCTTCAGTATTTTCCTTTTTCAGGTACAAAAGGCATTTTTCTCCACACCAGCCAGCCTGCCTACGAGCAAAGGCCAAGCCGTAGCCTTCACAGCTTCAACCAGGACCCACTTGTGCAGCCAGTCTGCTACCCAGAACCCTCCCGCCCGGACCCAGGAATCCAAATTGAATAGTTCCTCATATCACTCAGAGACCAGCACCTCCAAGAAGCTGCTCTTCCCCCACCCCCCACCCCCGTCAAAATGCATTAAACGTCTTCAAACTCGAAAGACTACACAAATGAACTTGTTACCATGCTTTGTTTAATTTTTTTTTCCTCAGAAATATTCTTGTGGCCAAAAATAGAACATTTTCCATTCTGAGGAACAAGCAGCATCCATGGGAATTAAAGTAGGGCTTCATGCCTCTCCAGAAAATTCCTGCCAAACACGCACACTCAGACACACATAAGCTGCTAGCTCGCAAGTTCTAAAAAGCTGCTTTCTGTAGGTGCTGTGGCGGTCAGGAGCCAGAAGTCCTCTGTTTATTTTCTATCCAAGAAAGTTACCAGAAAAGAGTGCTAGGGCACCTCAAGGACGCTTTATAGGAAAAGTCTTACTTCATCCAGTGTAATGATGTTGAAAATGGCCCCATTGTCCACTCCTCCTCCCGCCCACCATCATCTCAGAACTCCTCTCAAGACTGACTTGCCTAAAATTCCAAAGCTTGCCTCAGAACAAAGTTCACGGCCTTTATTCTAGCCAGCCACTGTTGGAGGATCAGCTGCAAGCTCTCTCTAAAGTTATTCCTGGGATAGAATCAGAAAGGGTAAATTTAGGAAAATATGCTCAAGCTTCACTACTGAACAATATGTACTGGTAGAGTCAGATGTGGATAATGTCAGAATAACAGTAATCCAGAAAATTATGCTACCAGCGCAAAATACGGTGCTGTTCTCAAAGTTTGTTATCCTCAGCATCACTATAATCCTCCTTAATGGAATTTACATGGCTCCAACAACATTTCGTATTTTTATACTTGAACATGTAAACCTGCTGTATCCCTCCAGCCACTCCTACAGCCCCTCCTAAACAGGGAGTAGGTTAGCTATCAGATCTGCAGGGGCTACATTTTTATATACAGCTGGTAAGCATTTGGTTACCATTGAGGGAAAAAAAAAAAAGAGTCCTTTAAAATAATAATCTATGGCTGATACCCAAAGTAGGAAAGCCAGTAAATCAATGTAGCAAGAGTGAAAGAGAGACCAAGGCGAGGGGAAAAGCATGAAATACAAGAGGAGGAGGGGCTTCCCTGACAGATGGTAGAGAATCAGTCTACAATACAAGAAACCTGGGTTCGATTCCTGGGTCAGTAAGACCCCGTGGAGAAGGGAATGGCAACCCGCTCCAGTATTCTTGGCTAGGAAATCCCATGGACAGAGAAGCCTGGTGGGCTACAGCCCATGGGGTTGCAAAGAGTCAGACGTGACTGAGCGACTAACACAACACAACCACAACCAATGGGAGGAGAAGAGGAATGGGGAATCAAAGAAGAATCAGAATGTCAAATATTAACTGTTAGTGGGTGGGGACAAACAGTAACAGTAATGTATCCAAGATGGACCATGGAGAGACAAGCACAGCAAGAGAGAGCATGGGAAAATGAGCGGGAAAGGGAGGTAGTGTTGCCTCATGGTTAAAGGTCAGTGATTTACCAGCTGGACCACATTATGCCAGTTCATCCCTCTGAGCCTCAATTACTTCATATCTTAAATGATAGCATCTCATGGAGATAAAATGCAGATTAACATAACTTCAGTTCAGTCGCTCAGTTGTGTCCAACTCTTTGTGACCCCATTAACTGCAGCACGCCAGGCCTCCCTGTCCATCACCAACCCCCAGAGTTCACCCAAACCCACGTCCATCGAGTCAGTGATGCCATCCAACCATCTCATCCTCCATCGTCCCCTTATCCTCCTACCCTCAGTCTTTCCCAGCATCAGGGTCTTTTCCAATGAGTCAGCTCTTCGCATCAGTTGGCCAAAATATTAGTTTCAGCTTCAACATCAGCCCTTCCAATGAACACCCAGGACTGATCTCCTTTAGGATGGACTCCTTGAAGTCCAAGGGACTCTCAAGAGTCTTCTCCAACACCATAGTTCAAAAGCATCAATTCTTCTGTGCTCAGCTTTCTTTACAGTCTAACTCTCGCATCCATACATGACCACTGGAAAAACCATAGCCTTGACTAGATGGACGTTTGTTGGCAAAGTAATGTCTCTACTTTTTAATATGCTGTCTGGGTTGCTCATAACTTTCCTTCCAAGGAGTAAGCATCTTTTAATTTCATGGCTGCAATCACCATCTGCAGTGATTTTGGAGCCCCCAAAAACAAAGTCTGACACTGTTTCCCCATCTATTTGCCATGAAGTGGTGGGACCAGATGCCATGATCTTCGTTTTCTGAATGTTGAGCTTTAAGCCAACTTTTTCACTCTCCTCTTTCACTTTCATCAAGAGGCTCTTTAGTTCTTCTTTGCTTTCTGGCATAAGGGTGGTGCCATCTGCATATCTGAGGTTACTGATATTTCTCCTGGCAATCTTGATTCCAGCTTGTGCTTCTTCCAGTCCAGTGTTTCTCATGATGTACTCTGCATATAAGTTAAATAAGCAGGGTGACAATATACAGCCTTGATGTACTCCTTTTCCTATTTGGAACCAGTCTGTTGTTCCATGTCCAGTTCTAACTGTTGCTTCCTGACCTGCATACAGGTTTCTCAAGAGGCAGGTCGGGTGGTCTGGATTCCCATATCTTTCAGAATTTTCCACAGTTTATTGTGATCCACACAGTCAAAGGCTTTGACATAGTCAATAAAGCAGAAATAGATGTTTTTCTGGAACTCTCTTGCTTTTTTGATGATCCAGCGGATGTTGGCAATTTGATCTCTGGTTCCTCTGCCTTTTCTAAAACCAGCATGAACATCTGGAAGTTCATGGTTCACGTATTGCGGAAGCCTGGCTTGGAGAATTTTAAGCATTACTTTACTAGCATGTGAGATGAATGCAATTGTGCAGTAGTTTGAGCATTCTTTGGCATTGCCTTTCTTTGGGATTGGAATGAAAACTGACCTTTTCCAGTCCTGTGGCTGCTGCTGCGTTTTCCAAATTTGCTGGCATATTGAGTGCAGCACTTTCACAGCATCATCTTTCAGGATTTGAAATAGCTCAACTGGTATTCCATCACCCCCACTAGCTTTGTTCGTAGTGATGCTTCCTAAGGCCCACTTGACTTCACATTCCAGGATGTCTGGCTCTAGGTCAGTGATCACACCATCGTGATTATCTGGGTCGTGAAGATCTTTTTTGTACAGTCCTTCTGTGTATTCTTTCTAAGATAACTTGGAAAAGTGCTTGATGCTGAGTAGACGTTCAACAACGGTTGGCACTTTTATTAGTGAAAGGAAAACGTGTGACATATTTACATCCGAGAACATTTGCTTATGTGTTAGACCTCCAGTTATATTGTCCTTGAACTCTTCTAGTGGACACAGAGGCACAAAAATTATGAGGGAACTGTGAACCCAAGCAAGTGTTGGTGAAAGGAAAAGCTTCAGGATAACAACTCAGATGTGAATGAGTGCTTGGAAGAGTGAGGGGACCTTTGAGATTGACCACCAAGGAATTCATGGTTGCCAATGAGTCACTGCCATTCCTGTCAACTTCCTTGA
Organism: Bos indicus x Bos taurus; assembly: GCF_003369695.1. NCBI lineage: Eukaryota > Metazoa > Chordata > Mammalia > Artiodactyla > Bovidae > Bos > Bos indicus x Bos taurus. The sequence goes on from NC_040101.1 coordinate 41,675,437, forward strand.
TTCATTCGCTCAACAAACACTATGCAAACATCTTTTGAAGGCTGCGTACAGTTGGCCTTGCCCCAGCTTATCTTTCTAGCACCAGTTGTGAGCTCCTTCCCCCAAGCTCACCATTTTGTAGCTGTACCAAGATAATTATTCAATCTACATGCTTTACAATCCTCCCCCTGTGCATTTGCTCAACCTGGATTTCTCTTCCCTTTTCGTTCAGTCTAGCAAGATACTAGTTATCCTTCCAGGTCAAATGTTGTGGGGGGTTTGTGTGTCTTCCTTTTTATTCTCTCCCACTGTTCAGCAGGTTAACTCTCTCTCACCTCAGGCACACCACAGATACATTTACCTTGTTGTGGGTTGAACTGTGTTCCCCCAAAGTCCTAACTTTCAGTGCCTTGGGATGTATGACCTTGCTTGAAATAGTGGTCTTTATAGAGGTAATCAAGCTGAAGGGAGATCCTTAGGGTGGGCTCTAATCCAATATGACTGGTTTCCTTATAAAAAACGGAAATTTAAACAGAGAGACAGACTTGCAAAGAAGGAAGATTATGTGAAGAAAGAGGTGGGAGGAGGATGTCATGTGAAGGCAAAGGGCTAAAGTGATGCATCGAGAAGCCAAGGACTGCCGAAGACTGCCAGCACACCACCAGAAGCAGGGAGAGAGGCATGGAACAGATTCTCCCTTGCAGCTCCTAAAGGAGCCAACCCTGCCAATGCCTTGATTTTGGACTACCAGCCTCCAAGACTGTGAGACAATAAGTTGCCCAATTTCTGGTACTTTGTTATGGCAGCCCGAGGAGACTAATCCCCACCTCCACCAAAGCAGGTAGACTTGGTTTTCAGTTGGTCTCTTTGAGGTCAGGGACTGTACCCTATTTGACTTTGGATCCTCAGGACTCTTACAGTATCTGGCAGGTAGAAGTAACACTTCAGAAATCTACAAGGGGTTCCTTGGTGGTCCAGTGGTTAAGAATCTGCCTTCCAATGAAAGGACACAGGTTCAAACCCTGGTCTGGAAAGTAAGATCCCACACGCCACAGCTAAGACCTGTAGCAGCCAAAACTAAATAAATGTTTCTTAAAAATCAAAATTGCTAAAAGAAAAAAAAAAAAGAATCTACAGTCTAGAACGGTGCGCAGCAAACCACGGCTCATGGGTCAAATCCAGCCTGCTGCCTATCTTGGTAAATAAAGTTTTATTGGAACACAGCCATGCTCGTTCGCTGATGTTTTGTCTAAAGCCGATTTCACACTATAACCACAGAGTTGAGTAGTTATAACAGAGACCATATGGTCCACAGAGCCTAAAATATTTACTTTCTGGCTTTTTACCCAAAAAGTTTCTTGACCCCTAGTCTAGAAGAAAGGAAACATAAATGAAAATAGTAAGGGGATAAAGTAACTGCTAGAATAAGGCAGATCGTACAGAAAAGAAAATGATGGATGGACTCAAAGTCTTCGTAAACAAGGTGACATTTAAAATGTGAGAGAGATTTTACTCAGAAAAGGCAAAAAACTTAATTTCTTCGCTCTACTGGGCTGCCTGGATGATCGTTTTTGCACTGGTAGCTGCATCGTGTTTAAGGGTTAGGGCTGGATTTGGAGCTAGTCTGGGGGAAATTGTGATGGACTCTATTCTCTACACATTGAGTTTGACTTGCCAAGAGGAGGTTTACCATTCATCCGTTTAAATTTATTTTTCAAAGAAATAAATGCCTCTTTGAATTAGTAACATTAAAAAAAAAACAAACACAGGTATGAAACCAACCACTGGACTTCTAAACAGTTTAGGTCAGAGACACAGATTTCAGTCCAACTCAATATGATAAAGATGAAGTCATCATTGGCGGAAAGACAATCACTCAGAAAAAGAATGGGACGTGACGGGGAAAAGTGATTGCACATGAAATTCAGGGGAACTTCGGAACATAAGTGCCAGGCAAAAGAGGAAAGAGATCCTAAAGGATTTGACAAGGAAAACAGGAAGCACAAGGGAAGCTGTGTCCCTAACGTCCAGGGAAGGGAGGAGTCAGCAGTGTTAAATGCTGCCCAAGGCCAGAAGGACCAATCCATCCAACTTAGCAACTAACAGGACACATGGACCGTGGCAGTCACTTAAATCGCTCATCACTGGCCCAGTTATCTTCAGACTGAATCACAAAGATGAGCACACTTCAGTTATTGTCAAGAGAGAAAAGGGACTTCTCTGGTGATCCAGTGGATAAGACTTCACCTTCCAACGCAAGGGGGTTCAAGTTTGATCCCTGGTTGGGGAGCTAAGATCTCACATGCCTTGGGGCCAAAAAAACCACTAAAACCTAAAACCACAGCAATATTGTAAGAAATTCAATAACGACTGTAAAAACTGGTCCACATCAAAAAAAAAAATGTTGAGAAAAGGAAAAAAGTAAAAGAGTTGAGAAAATTAGATATTGAAGATAAATAGGCTGAAATTATTCCATAAAATCTAAATGTTGCTATCTCTCTATATAGATTTTACCCTTTATTTAAATTCAACAGGACTGAAAGCTGATGAGGTGCCTAGTATCCATGCCTTTAGTCAGCCCAGTCAATGTGACAATGACTTAAACGTGGCAACAGGTATTAAAGTAATCACGGCTACAAATGACTCACCTGCTCTGTGCTGGGTGCTGTGCCAGTTACTCTACAAGGACTACCTCATTTGATCTCCACCAAAACCCTATGCGGTGAATATACGGTAGAGTCTTGTAGTTGAGGATAAGCACGGACTAAGAGTGCTTAGTCCATGGAACTATTTTATTAAGAATTTTGCATACTTTGGCTCCTTTAAGCTTTACAATGACCTATGTGGAAGAGGAGATGGCAAGGTACTGAACTCGGAGAGGTTCAATACAGTGCCACAGGACAAAACTGAGTGAAAATCTTGATTTTACAAAGGAATCCTTCAGAATTCAGAAATAAATTATTTATTGAGCTATTTGAAGGTAAGAACGGTCTAAGTCAATGTGAAAATAAGATACCTACAAGTGACTGCTAGTACGTTTCTGAAGGGCTTCTCTAATAATGAAGGGTAGCAGAACCCCAGCTCCTGCAGCCCCACACCCAGAAGAGGGAAATGACCCAAAAATGCTGTAGTGGCTGCTCCTCCTTCTTGAAATAAGGGGTGGAGTCTCATGACCCTAAAGTTCCTTCCAACATTAAAAGTCAGTGTTTCCGAGCACATGATAGCATCTGACTAAACAATTAGTCAATGTTTATTAAACAGGCAATTCAACTGAGTCTAAGGAAGACCCTAGGAAACTATTTCTGGAAACCCTTTCAATTATCAAAAGTTCCTTCCCTGTTTTTGAAGGATTTTATTCTACAAGGTTTTCACTCACTGCTTTATTCAGCTCTCAATGCAGCACAAAATTGCTGGTCTATTGCCTTATCTCTGCCCTCATTCAACCATTCATTCCACAAACAAAATAATCCTTCTCTGAAACGTAGGTGGTACATTTTAGTCAACACATAGATGATCTTGAAATAATTGAGTCTGCTTAAAAACGAAAGGAAAACCTGCTGCTTAAGAACAATCAATGTTCATAGTGCCTTATGGAAGACAAGGAAATAGGTTACTTGTTTATTGACCATGATTCTGATTAAGGATTTAGGTTCTGCATTTTTGACTATGGTGAAATAAAACCCTCTGCTCTGTTGGAAAGTAACTCACTGCTTCTGGAAAGTAACCTGGCAATTCTTATCATGAGCTGTGAAAGTGAAAGTTTTAGTTGCTCAATTGTGTCCAACTCTTTGCAACCCAGTGGACTGTAGCCCACCAGGCTCCTCTGTCCATGGCATTATCCTGGCAAGAATACAGGAGTGGGTTGCCATTCCCTTCTCCAGGGGATCTTCCTGACCCAGGGATTGAATCCCAGTCTCTTGCATTGCAGGCAGATTCTTTACCATCTGAGCCACCAGGACCTTTTAATTGCAGGATTCTCCTTCCAAGGGAATAAATTTAGGAAAATCACCAGAAAAGCAGGCTGAGTGAATAGTATAATGTATTGCTTAATCTCTGGATATACAGTGCCTGTGTTGGAATGCTCACCAGTTATGGAATTTTAGATGAGCTTATGGAACTTCAGAACTTCTCTATGCCTTGGGTTCCTCATCTGCAAAATGAAGGTAATGATGGGCTCTGCAGTATGGAGTCTTTACAAGAATTAAATGAGGTATAAATTATAGCCTCCTTTACACATATATTCTCATTTATTCCTCATAAAAGCACCACAAGGAAGGTGAAAAAAAAAAAAACAAAAAGTCGGCCTCTCCTGGTCAGTAAAAAGCATGCAACTTAAATATAAATTCTTCTTTTTATTACCTTGTACATTATAAAGACACAAAGATGTTCATCACAATATTATTTACTAGAGTGAAAATTTATCAAAAATTAAACGTTCAGCATTAAGAGAATGTTTATTTTTTTTTATTTATTTTTTTTGTCTGTTCATGTTGCTTTATTACAACAAAAACAAAATACCCACCACGGGTATACCTGTGGCGGATTCATTTCGATATTTGGCAAAACTAATACAATATTGTAAAATTTAAAAATAAAATAAAATTAAAAAAAAAAAAAAACCTAGTAGGGCTATGGAAATGTGAATCTTTTTGCCATTTATTGCCAAAATAATACAGATATATATTAAGAGAATGTTTAAATAAATATCTCCGTATAATAAAATCGACAGCTATTCAAAATGCTTTCTCCCTAAAGAATAAGGAAATGGGAAAAATTCAGCCAATAACGTTGAGTGGAAAAGGGGGCTGTGAAGTTGTACATACGGTCTGATCCCAGTTTTGACGGGATGTGGTTGTGGATAAGGCAGCCTTCACCCAAATCCCTTCTTTGGAGCACGTAGCCCTCACCAGCTGCAGCAAATATCCCCGCTGATAGCTCACAGCTGCAGCCCTCGCTGGTAATTGTTCTTGGCCCTGGGAAATCGACTCATACAAAATTAGCCCCCTCCGGGGGGCCAATGACTTGCTGATACCAGGCTACAAAGCCCACCCACTTACCTACACTCGAAACTGCCCTGAAAGGGCCTTCCAGCTCCCCTGCATAGTCAGCTGAGTCTCAGTGGCACCTGCATTTGGCCTCAGATTTTGCCTCTGCAGGGTTCGCCCTCTCTTTTTTCTTTTTCCTAAAAATTTTCAGTGTGTTTAATGGTGCTAAAACTGACCAGGAATCGTTACTCTAGATTATACTTCTTAAAGTGATTTACTGCAAGACCGATTCATGTATATGGTGATTCACTGATTTTTTTTTTAATTCTTTTTTTTTTTTTTTGCTCTTTTGTACTGTGCCTATTTTTTATTTCTTTAATTAATTCTATTGGACTCTAGTTGCTTTACAACGTTGTGTTAGTTTCTACTGTACAGCAAAATGAATCAGCCACACACATACAGATATCCCTTCCCTTTCGGATTTCCTTCCCCTTCAGGTCACCACAGTGCATTAAGTAGAATTCCCTGGGCTAGGCCCGCACTTTCTTACACGGGTGTCTCTTGAGGACATCTGCCCAATGAACATTTATGTAGCTTTTTTTCAGAATCTGTTTCCGGAGAACCCTGTGTAAGATATTTTCACATCAAAATATTATGAAGGAATATCTCAGAGTGATGAAATTACTGGATTTTCCAAATTCTCTATGATAAATCCATATTACTCCTTTTAAATGAATAACACTTTTAAAAGAGGCAAGTTCCTCCCTGGAGTGTTAATTAATTAAACCCATGAATTTCAATGCAGAGATTTTTTTTTTTTTCTCTCTATCTCAAGACTTGGCTTGTCTTTTAAAAATTTGTAGGTATTTTCATTTAAAAGATATCATTTGTAAGTAATGAGTTTAGGTTAAATACATAGGCACATACTTTGGAGTATATAGTGCCTCAGCCTGGCCAACAAGGTGGTTGGCCCATATGTCCTGGGACGCTTGCTGTTGTTCTTTAGTCACTGTCATGCCTGACTTTTTTGCAACCCCATGGACTGTAGCCCACCAGGATCCTCTGTCCATGGGATTTCCCAGGCAAGAATACTGGAGTGGGTTGCTATTTCCTACTCCTGGGAATCTTCCCAACCCAGGGATCAAACCCGAGTCTCCAGCATTGGCAGGCAGATTCTTTACCACTGAGCCATGTGGGCTATGGCTTCAGATGTAGCTCCTTTTACTTAAAGAACTGCTTTCATATATTGTGCTATTTACTGGTCACGGAGAAGAATCAGCCTGCCTGCTTTATACACTGGTGTTTTACTTTTATTAACCTTGTCCATCTGCCCACTCACTCACCCCCACTATCAACTCAGATTTGATTCTGTTAGGTAGGTAGAATAGGGGAAAAGAGTCCAAAATGGCAGTGGCTAAAAGACAAAGAAGAGAAAAGCCCGCGAAAATAGAACAACAGAAGGTCGGAGGACCGAGGACCGGAGTGAGGACCTCAGGTAAGACAAACAACACTCCTGGCTGGCCCAATTTACATAGGACAGGCCCAGGGAGAGGTAAACATAAAAAGAGGAGGCAAAGCTCGCTCTCTCTCTCTCTCCCCCACGCGCTGGGGCGCTCCTTTCCTCGTGTCTTTGGATCGACATGCCAACACGCCTCGAAGATGGATTTTCCTGCTATCTTCTAAATTAAATAGAGCTGTAACACTGAGCTGTAGCACTGATTTGTCTAAGAGCTATAACATGGTCCTGAGACCTGAGAACTATAACACAGTCTGTCCAAGACCTGAGAGCTGTGACACGCTGAGGGAGCTTTAATGTCCGTCACTCCAAATCTTTGTTGTGACGAAACAAAGAACCGAGGAACATACACTCACGTGACAGTTCTGAATACCACTGAAAAGCTTGAAAGATGCAATTCTTCTTCAAAGGATTTTTTTCCCTTCATTGAGGATATTCAAATGAAGGTCCCAGAGACTCTTATAGCAGTCAAAAGAAGAGGTCTTAAAATATCTTGATAATACATCCTTGGAAGAAGTGCTCAGCCATCGAGAGCAGCTCCTAGGAGGGCACAATGCTTTGAATGTATCAACTTCAGGTAATAATCCTCCACAGAACTTGTAGAGTCACTTTTAGATTCAGTGTAATCCTGTAGTTCTGATAGTGCAGGGTGCCTATCAACAGCTTGGTTTAATAATAAAACTTTAGAGGTAGGCGTTTGAGTCAGACTTTGTGCTTGTTGATACAATATATGTCCTCCTATGGATAAATGCCAAACTGTTGTAATGAGGCCCAGAAAAACCATCAAGATCCATAGAAACTGGAGAGAAAGAAAGACAGCAGCTTGTGGAAAACTTCCAGCCCAATAACAAGATGCAACTCTCAGATAAGCATTACTATGACTGATAAGCAGGGAAAGAACAGGCAAAGCTTTGGGCTTTACATTTTTTGTGTCATCAGTTTTACTTTCAGGAACATGTACAATGTTCTTGCATCAGTAGGAATCAGATCATTTTTTTCCCGCCAGAAACATCAGGTACAGACCAATGTAACACAGTCTATCCAGGCAAAAGACTTTCCATATTTAGAGAGGAGACCTTACTTGAAGTCTAGGAATATAGCTTGTTTTTTAAGTGGTAGTCTTTCTAGTGATCCCAATTCTGGGAATCTAGCTCAAGAAAATAATCAGAAATATAGGAAAATCTTCACGCACAGAGATGTTATCACAGTACTATTATTTATTTATAATAACAATGAAAGTGAAAGTAAAGTCGCCCAGTCGTGTCCGACTCTTTGCAACCCCGTGGACTATAGCCTACCAGGCTCCTCCATCCATGGGATTCTCCAGGCAGGAATACTGGAGTGGGTTGCCATTTCCTTCTCCAGGGGATCTTCCCGACCCAGGGATCAACCCAGGGTCTCTCACATTGCAGGCAGACGTTTTACCTCTGAGCCGTGGGAATAAGCTAAATCCTTAATACCAGGGAAATACTGCTGTATTTAACAATGTTTCTGAAGACTTTATAACAATCAGGAAAAATAGCCATAGTATGGAACAAACCAAGTATATAGTTTTATGTCAGATGTGGTGTAAACTACGTGAAAAATCTACACAAGCAAAATAAGCAGTAAAAGCTGACTTAAAGGAGAAACAACAAAATGGCATCATTTTGTGAGTGGAGTCTTAGGATAGTGAGGTTATACATGATGTTTTTTCTTTTCTCTAATGTATCTGCATGTTACTGACTATAATGGGACAAAAATTATCAACTTTATAATGATGGAAAGAAAGGGGGAGTGGGAGTTTGCTTGGTTGTTCAGTCATGTCCGACTCTTTGTGACCTCAATGGGTTCCTCTGTCCCACCAGGCCATTCTGTCCATGGGGATTCTCCAGGCGAAAACACTGTTGTGGGTTGCCATGCCTTCCTCCAGGGGATCTTGCCAACCCAAGGACTGAACCCAGGCAGATTCTTTACTGTCTGAGCCACCAGAGAAGCCCAAATTTTATTTTATTTAATTTTTGACCCTGCTGAACAGCATGTGGAATCTTCGTTCCCCAACCAGGGATTGAACCATTGCCCCCTGCATTGGAAGCACAGTCTTAACCATTGGATCACCAGGTAGGGGAGAGTAGTTAGTTATCCCTGCATTTTGGTTTCTGAAGTGATTAGGGAAAACATCTCTGAGGCATCATTAAAATCAGGCACTAAGTTAATGAGATGGAGGGTAGAAAATCAGCAAGGTCAGAAATGAACCTAAAGGGACTTCCCTGGTGCAGCAGCTAAGACTCTGCGTTCTCAATGCAGACAGCCCAGGTTTGATCCCCGGTCGGGGAAATAAGATCCCTCATATCGCAAATGAAATATCCCACTTGCCAACACGAAGATCAAAGCTCCCATGTGCCACCACTAAGACCTGGCACAGCCAAATAAATAAGTAATTTTTTAAAAAGAAAAGAAATGAACCTAAAAGGACACAGTATTAGGATGATATTTGGAAATGTTAACTGGTGCTATTTTCTTATGTTTCCATGCTAGACTTTTCTTCCATTCGGTCAGCTGTGTGTTCTGAGATACTTGTTCAGAAAGTAGGGAAAACCACACATCTGTTCTAGGCTTGGTTTACTAGAGCCCAAAGCCTCTGAGGAGCAGGAAGAGTCTAGGGCATGAAGTGAGAGAAGCTTGTTGGCCCTCAAGACTGGAAAGCATTGCCCAGACCAGAACGAGGGAGCAGTTGGAGCGGAAGCTAGGAAGCTGAGACACTGGCAGTTCCCCAGCAGTGGGTCCCGCAGCCCCGGCATCTTCCAGAGTTGTGCAGGAGTGCGTAAGGAAAGGCCACGAAGACTACACAGGCTTGAGGGTGTTTGTGTGCTTTTCCCAGGTAGAGCTGGGGAAGCTGCAAAATGCTGGGATGCATAACGTGACAGGGCAGGTAAGCAAAGCACCTGCTGACTTTCCTCACTGTGAAGTGACGCTGAAGGGAAGGCGGATTCCTGCATGTCTAAGAGAAGCTTAGGAGGAGCAAAGTCTCCCCAGAACCCCACCACTCAGCAGGACATGAAGGGCAGCACAGCCTTCTTGCTTCAGAGAGCCCACTGCAGAGCCAGGGCCCCTCCAGCCTCAGAGAGTTTCTGTGTGCCAAGAGGAGGCGTGGCCCAAGCCCTCCTGAACCAGCAGGAAGAGCCACCTGGCTCTTAAAGGACCCTGAGATGAGAATGAAAAGGACCCAGCAATGACCTGTGCAGCCTGATGACTATGACTAGACAGAGTGGACAGCTTGGTGGCTGTGAGCACAGATAGAAAATCATGCTCAGTAAATACACTGCTCCCATCTAGATGGTGACCACATGAAAGCCCCCAGGAAATGCAACGTAGTCTTGGGGAGGGGACGGCTAAACTGAATGAAATTTAATTTCCAATACCCAAAAGAATGAGAAAGTCGTTATTTCACTGACATCAAGAAGCCATCAATTGTAAAAGGTACCATTAATTTCTGTATCACAAAGAAAGAAAGATGCCAATTAATCTACGAAAGAGTGCTTTCTCATCACTTAGAATTTTTATTTTTTTTTTTTTTTTTTTAATTTTATTTTATTTTTAAACTTTACATAATTGTATTAGTTTTGACAAATATCAAAATGAATCCACCACAGGTAAACATGTGTTCCCCATCCTGAACCCTCCTCCCTCCTCCCTCCCCATACCATCCCTCTGGGTCGTCCCAGTGCACTAGCCCCAAGCATCCAGTATCGTGGATCGAACCTGGACTGGCAACTCGTTTCTTACATGATATTTTACATGTTACAATGTCATTCTCCCAAATCTTCCCACCCTCTCCCTCTCCCACAGAGTCCATAAGACTGTTCTATACATCAGTGTCTCTTTTGCTGTCTCGTACACAGGGTTATTGTTACCATCTTTCTAAATTCCATATATATGCGTTAGAATACTGTATTTATGTTTTTCCTTCTGGCTTACTTCACTCTGTATAATAGGCTCCAGTTTCATCCACCTCATTAGAACTGATTCAAATGTATTCTTTTTAATGGCTGAGTAATACTCCATTGTGTATATGTACCACAGCTTTCTTATCCATTCATCTGCTGATGGACATCTAGGTTGCTTCCATGTCTTGGCTATTATAAACAGTGCTGCGATGAACATTGGGGTACACGTGTCTCTTTCCCTTCTGGTTTCCTCAGTGTGTATGCCCAGCAGTGGGGTTGCTGGATCATAAGGCAGTTCTATTTCCAGTTTTTTAAGGAATCTCCACACTGTTCTCCATAGTGGCTGTACTAGTTTGCATTCCCACCAACAGTGTAAGAGGGTTCCCTTTTCTCCACACCCTCTCCAGCATTTATTATTTGTAGACTTTTGGATCGCAGCCATTCTGACTGGCGTGAAATGGTACCTCATAGTGGTTTTGATTTGCATTTCTCTGATAATGAGTGATGTTGAGCATCTTTTCATGTGTTTGTTAGCCATCTGTATGTTCATGGATTGGAAGAATCAATATAGTGAAAATGAGTATACTACCCAAAGCAATTTATAGATTCAACGCAATCCCTATCAAGCTACCAACAGTATTCTTCACAGAGCTAGAACAAATAATTTCACAATTTGTATGGAAATACAAAAAACCTCGAATAGCCAAAGCGATCTTGAGAAAGAAGAATGGAACTGGAGGAATCAACCTACCTGACTTCAGGCTCTACTACAAAGCCACAGTTATCAAGACAGTATGGTACTGGCACAAAGACAGAAATATTGATCAATGGAATAAAATAGAAAGCCCAGAGATAAATCCACGCACATATGGACACCTTATCTTCGACAAAGGAGGCAAGAATATACAATGGATTAAAGACAATCTCTTTAACAAGTGGTGCTGGGAAATCTGGTCAACCACTTGTAAAAGAATGAAACTGGACCACTTTCTAACACCATACACAAAAATAAACTCAAAATGGATTAAAGATCTAAACGTAAGACCAGAAACTATAAAACTCCTAGAGGAGAACATAGGCAAAACACTCTCCGACATACATCACAGCAGGATCCTCTATGACCCACCTCCCAGAATATTGGAAATAAAAACAAAAATAAACAAATGGGACCTAATTAACCTTAAAAGCTTCTGCACATCAAAGGAAACTATTAGCAAGGTGAAAAGACAGCCTTCAGAATGGGAGAAAATAATAGCAAATGAAGCAACCGACAAACAACTAATCTCAAAAATATACAAGCAACTCCTACAGCTCAACTCCAGAAAAATAAACGACCCAATCAAAAAATGGGCCAAAGAACTAAATAGACATTTCTCCAAAAAAGACATACAGATGGCTAACAGAATTTTTATTTTATACTTGCTGAAAAAGCTCCTCTAGAGTTGTTGGGACATATACTTTTACTATGCATCATGCTAGTGTATATATAAAAAAAGAAAATAAATTGGTTAAGAAATTCATGAAATGCTCTTCACATTCAGAGTCTAACTCTCCCGAGTCAATGTGCATATTTTTCCTGGTGTTGATGACGAAACATTTCTTACAAATGCCCCCACTACTGGCTCCAGGTTTCTTCCAAGATGTTGCCAGCCATTCTAAAATGTTTAATGTGGGTGCATTCTCTCTCTCTCTTTTTTTTTTTTTTTAACTTTTTACTTTATATTGGTGTATAGCCAGTTAACAATGTTGTGACAGTTTCAGGCGAACAGCAAAGGGACTCAGTCATACATATACATTTATCCATTGTTCCTAATGTGGGTACCTTCTTGCTTAGCATGTACTAACAGGCAGCACCTTTTTATACAACTAAGGAACAAAATATATCAGAGTTTCATAAACTCACAGTAATCTCCCTCTGTTATCCTGTATGAGGTTGTTGCTTCACAGTGACTCCTTGAAAATATCTATTCAATTTACTAATACTGTATTTTTACCCCACTGCTCTATTTCCAAACCTTTATGTTAACTGTAACTTTTCATTTCCATATCGAAGCTTTGGATGATCTTTCTGAAACATTTCAAAGAGCAGCTAAACTCAACTTGAGTAATACCAATAATGTATATAATTCAACTGAACGGATAATAATATAAATACCTATGAGCAAGCTCGAACATGCACAGGCCACAGCAATTAGGTCAGCACTGTCACCCAGCCAATAGTGATTCAAAGATATTATCAATTGTAAGATTTTGATTTCAGAGTGGTGAACATATGAAAAGCGTATATGAGAGTTAATGAAGTACGCTTGTAAATCAAGGTTTGCCCATTACACGGATGCAAGGCCCTCCCACACAGCAATGGGTATTATACTTGCAGTTTCAAGGCATCCAGCTAAGAATTCACAAGCATGCTGCAGGGCAAGGTCCAAAGTCCTTAATACAATGTGGCCTTATGATAACTGGCAAGAATTGGTTTAGCAGGAACTGTGCCTCTGAACTACTGGCAGGGAGAGAGAGTTTTTATGGTTTCACACTTTGTCACAGCATCCATTTCGTTGTACCTTCAGATAATACATTTGCAGCCAAACCTTTAATTAGGCCATGAGTCTTCCTGAAAAAGAGCAGATTATAAGCCAAGACATGGAAGCAATCTAACAGTCCATTGACAGAGGAATGGATAAAGTATATATATACAATGGAATATTACTCGGCCGTTAAAAAGAATAGATAATGCCATTTGAAGCAACATGGATGGATCTAGAGATTGTCATACTGAGTGAAGTAAGTCAGACAGGGAAGGAGAACATTGTGTGACATCCCTTATACTTGGAATCTAAGAAGAAATGATACAAATGAACTTACTTATAAAACAGAGAGACTCACAGACTTAGAGAACAAATTTACTGTTACCTGTACACACTACTATATTTAAAATGAATAACCAACAAGGACCTACTGTACAGCACATGCAACTCTGCTCAATGCTATGTGGCAGCCTAGATGGGAGGGGAGTTTGGGGGAGAATGAATACATGTATATGTATGACGGAGTCCCTTTGCTGTTCACCTCAAACTACAACTACATTGTTAATTGGCTGTACCCCAAAACAAAATAAAAAGTTTAAATTTTTTTTAAAGAGTAGATTATAACCTTCCATTTATGGTATGGCTGAGCAGAGTATACAAAAACAAACAAACAAGTAAAGTGATGGGTAAAGGGAGTAAAAGGAAGCATAGACGTCTTCAGCCTTGGAATTCAACTGACATGGATTTGAATCCCTGATCTGCTCTTATTTATTGTATAAGTCACTTAACCTCTGTGTGGAAGAGATTGCTAGATAATCACTAAAATCATTTCCTCTTCTTCCTGGGCATATAACCCAGGTCCTTTGCATTTAGATGAGGGCATGTAATTGATACACCAAATGGAATTTGAGCAAAAGTGATATATGACTTCTAGGCCTGGCATCAAATTTTTTCTATTCAATCCTTCACATCCTCTCCTTTCTCGTATCAATTGCCACCAGATTCAGGGGACCTAAGAGAGGATTCTGACACCCTAGAGGAAGATGGCACCTCCATATGGAAGGAGGCTGAATCCCTGAATAACTGTGGAGTAGACACCCTTGATTGTCAAATTGCATGGAAATGACATGAACAGAACATCAGGCTTTGTGTGTTACAGTAGCTATCCCACTCTGTTTAACATATGATGTATTCCTCAGGACCCTCCTGCATAGCAGAGATTAAATTTGTTACTTAAAGAACTTAATACAATTCATACCACACAGTAAGAACTAAGTAAATAGAGACTATGCTATTATTATTGTTGATACTGTCACTGTCAGAGCTGAGGCTAAGAATGCAGATACAGAATTCTAACTGGCAGGAGGATTTTGCAGCTTATAGTAGAAGGAAGTAAAACTTCTATAAATATCAACTGATACAGACTGTATTTAAAGTGAAATTCGAGCAATCACATTTTCAGGGACTGAGAATAATCTGCAAATAGTAATAAAGATCCTGAAACTAGGAAGTGACAGATTCTGAGCAGGAGTCATAGGTCAAGGACCAATGTCAGACTCAGAAGGAGGTCAGCAGGAGCTGGGAGAAGAGGAATCGGGATCAAGCCAGAACAGAAAGTGCTCCCCTGAGCCCCACTGAGCAGTGGTTCTCAGCAGGTCTTCAGGGAGGAGGAAGTGGCCATCATCATCAAAATTCTAACTCAGATATATAATAACTGCTAATATATTTAAAATTTCCATATTTTTACACATATAAATGTATATATTTTAATAAAATATATGTCTAAATAGCATGACTCCATCATCCTCATCTGATTCCCTTATTGTTTCCATGATGTCCACAGGGACCCACTCCCACCTGCAGTTTGGAGTCAATTCTGGTAAGTAACGTGACTCTTCCCTGTTCAACAAGCTTTATCTCTAGCTGTCTGTGTTCAGTGCACTCTACCAGCATTTGAGGCTTTCTGCAGTTAGTCTTGTCATCTGTTTATTCACTCATTCATTCAAGAAACACTGATTGAGCACCTACCATGTGGCAGGCACAGTGTCAGCTACCAGATATACAGCAATGGCAAAACAAATATAGCAAAACAAACAAATGTCTAATTACACAGAAAAGTGCTCTAAACATGAACAAGGAAATCATGATGTTCTGATGGGGAAGAACAAAAGGGACTCCATTTAGAGAGATCACCCTGCCTAAGAAGATGATAATTAAATCACTGTGGTTTCTGTGCCCTGCCTCCTCAATAGCCTGTCAATCCCCTTGAGACAGGGATTCCCACAGCGCTTGGCAATGTCCCTGTGCACAACAGGTGTTCATTGAATTTAAAAATGAGCCTTTTCCTTTTTTAGAGATAATGAGCCCAAATCTGAGTTTTGACCTCTTTACTTCTCTCCCTCTGCCCATCTACTGCCTTCTGTTCATCAACAGAGCAAGCTTCAAGGAGATGCTCATATTTTTCTAAGTTCCTATTCTTTTGTAAGATTTGCCCCTATGGCCTCTCACACAAGCCTGATCTCTGAGATATCCATAAAGTTACAAGACCCTCCCGCCCACCTGCCCCAAGAAGGAGGGGATGTATGTGTAACATATAGCTGACTCATCTTGTTATACAGCAGAAACTAACACAAGATTTTAAAGCAATTATATTCCAATTTTTAGAAAAATACCACATTGAAAAAATATATATTCTTCAGAAAAGTATTAGGGATAGACATGAATAAGTAACAGATTAAAATACTTTTTAAAAAGCTACAGGATGTTGGGAATAGTCTTGGTAACTGCCGATGCTTGGACCCTGGTCTTTGACTATGGCTCAGGCACCCAGGATGGTTTTCAGGACCGTCTCTTGTTTAGGAGTGCTGCCTATGGCTTAGTCTCTCTTTTATCCACTCTTTTAAAATGTAGAAACACAACCATCAGAGTCATGATTAAAGGGGAAAATCAAACAGTAATGATGCTCGAGAGACACCAAAAGTATTATGAAAAGGAAGTGTTTAAATGGAAAATACTAAGCTTTGGAAATAAAACTGGAGGCATCTGAACTTAAGTATGAAACCCCATTAAAGGATGTGAGAAGTGGTAAGAAGCCCTTTTGCCATTGAGTCAGGTCTCTGGCAAATGATCCTTGATGAATCCAAATTTGCACTGGGATTTGAAACTTTCCATGCTCTTGTGTTTCATCAGCTGCTTTGAGTTACTTTTAAAGAAACACATTTTTAACGAGAAGTTTTTGACAGAGAATGCAGTGCAGATGTAATTCTTGGGAACAATTATTGCCTTTGTTGATGCTTCTTTTCCCCCCCACAGTCCCCACTTGCAATTAAAACTCTAAATTCACTTAAAATTACTGTCCCATTGGTCACCTTCAGAGATCCTTCAAATGTCATTGTGGAAAGAATGTCTTATCAGAAATGCAATCAGGGACTTTCCCGGCAATCCAGTGGTTAAGACTTTGCCCTCCAATGCAGGGGGTGTGGGTTTGATCCCTGGTTGGGGAGCTACAATCCCACATGCTTCAAAGCCCCCAAACCAAAACATAAAACATAATCAATATTGGAATATATTCAATAAAGATTTTTAAAATGGTCCACATCAAAAACAGATTTTTAAAAAATGAAATACAATCATGTGCTGAGACAGAAAGCCTTAGATTTTTCATGTTTCAAGTCATAAATACACAAGAACCTTTTAAGTAATTTGAAAATCATCACAGTAAAATAAAAATCTAAGGCTATAGATCATAAGATAGCTTAACTCTCTTAAAAAAAATTTTCTTTTGGCATTTTTATACATATTACAAACTGAAGAATTTAGTGAAATGTACATTACAAACATGGGCTTTCCCCATGCAGACACGAAGCAGTCTAATTTAGCCATGACATAAGTGTATCATTCTGAGTCTTTCCCTGAGACAGGGTGTGTTCAAATTTGATGTTAACTTTTCTCTTGAGTCTGAAGCTTCTTAAAGAGATTTACAAATGTCCCTCCCTCCCCATTATTTCCTCCTCTTCCCCAATCCCCCCTGCTCTAGCATCTCCCACTTTCCTAAAAGGCACCATCGTCCTTCCAACCACAAAGAGAGGCAACTTCCAAGAGCAAGATTGCTTCTTTTCAAGCCGCATTTGAGCCACTGGTCTCTAATTTTTTTTCTCATCCACTCACTTCTTATTCTCATGTTATTAAAACTACATCATTTTCTTACTGTCTTTTACCGGATCTCCTGACGTCCACTTTCTCTTCATGCCAGTCGCACAGTGCTTCCAAGTTAATATCCCTAAGAGCAGCTGATGAATGGCTCTCCTGTGAATGAAAACTAATGCTAGCTGTGCCTGTTTAGGGCATATTGCAGGATTTAGTGTCAACTTACACTTCTGGTGCAAATGCATCTTCCCTTTCATGTACCCTTAGCACCCAGGTGAACAAAGTTGTCCTTAGTTTCAAATATACAGAGCATACTGGACCCTCTCCACATCTTCAATCACACTATTTTCTCCACAAAATGGCATTCACCTGCATGTCCAAATCCTATCCACCCTTCGAATTCCAGTTCAAGAAAAGCTACACCATGAATTGGGCCTCAAAGGATAACTGCAGGCCCCGTAGGAATCCTGGAGTGTTCAGAAAATTCCTGGTGCTGACTGCTATCATGTTCAACCCTTCTTTCTCTCTGCTAAGTTAAAATTAGAGTTTTTAGTTTCTTATTAAAGCCTTTGACTATGTGGATCACAACAAACTGGTGAAAATTCTTAAAGAGATGGGAATACCAGACCACCTTACCTGCCTCCTGAGAAATATGTATGCAGGTGAAGAAGCAACAGTTAGAATCAGACATGGAACAAGAGACTGGTTCAAAATTGGGAACGGAGTATGTCAAGGAGGCATATTGTCACCTTACTTATTTAGCTTATACACAGAGTGTTTCTTGTGAAATGCCAGGCTGGGTGAAGCACAAGCTGGAATCAAGATCACAGGGAGAAATATCAATAACCTCAGATATGCAAATGACACCACCCTTATGGCAGAAAGCGAGGAGGAGCTAAAGAGTCTCTTGATGAAAGTGAAAGAGGAGAGTGAAAAAGCTGGCTTAAAACTCACATTCAAAAAATTAAGATCATGGCATCCAGTCCCATCACTTCATGGGAAATAGATGGGAAATGACAGAAACAGTAACAGACTTTATTTTCTTGGGCTCCAAAATCACTGAAAATTGTGACTGCTGCCATGAAATTAAAAGATGCTTGCTCCTTGGAAGAAAAGCTACAACAAACCTAGACAGCATATTCAAAAGTAGAGACATTACTTTAACAACAAAGGTCTGTCTAGTCAAAGCTATGGTTTTTCCAGTGGTCATGTATGGATGTGAGAGTTGGACTATAAAGAAAGCTGAGCACCAAAGAATTGATGCTTTTGAACTGTGGTGTTGGAGAAGACTCTTGAGAGTCCCTTGGACTGCAAGGAGATCCAATCAGTCAATCCTAAAGGAAATCAGTCCTGAATATTCATTGGAAGGACTGATGCTGAAGCTGAAGCTCCAATACTTTGGCCACCTGATGTGAAAAGCCAACTCAATGGAAAAGACCCTGATGCTGGGAAAGATTGAGGGCAGAAGGGGACGACAGAGGATGAGATGGTTGGATGGCATCAGCAGCTCAATGGACATGAGTTTGAGCAAGCTCTGGGAGTTGGTGATGGACAGGAAAGCCTGGTATGCTGTGTTCATGGGGTTGCAAAGAGTCAGACATGACTGAGTGTCTGAACTGAACTGAATGAATATGCCCATGGGATTCCCCACTAATTTTGCTGAAAAAGAATCCACCTGCAATGCAGGAGACCCTGGTTCAATTCCTGGATTAGGAAGATCCCCTGAAGAAGGGATAGGCAACCCACTCCAGTATTCATGTGCTTCCCTGGTGGTTCAGATGGTAAAGAATCTGACTGCAATGTGGGAGACCTGGGTTCAATCCCTGAGTTGGGAAGATCCCCTGGAGGAGGGCATGGCAACTCACTCCAGTATTCTTGCCTGGAGAATTCCCATGGACAGAGGGGCCAGGCAGGCTACCGTCAGTCCATAGGTTCACAAAGAGTTGAACACAACTGAGCAACTAAGCACAGCACATATGCCCACTCCATAAAATTATCACCTTTTGTTCTTTTTGTTCTGTGCCTACCAAAGAACTGAGTGGCATTGTCACAACGAACAGTTCTGGGCTGAAGGTGGGTGCCCAGTCTGCCCAGTTCCATTTGTAAGTACATTTATGACATGAAAGCATTAGATGCTACCTCCTTAAGAGAATAAAAGACCACTAGGCCTTGTGGGCGTGCTGCACTCTGCGGGGTCACAAAGAGTTGGACACGACTGGGCGACTGAACAACAATAGGCCTTGTGGGTAGGACTGTGGACAGATCTCAGCCCAGGCAGTAAACCATAATCCTTAAGGTCTAGACGGTCTCAGCCTGCACCAAGAAATTTATTCTCCAACCCTACATATTTCCTACAAGGTGGGCAAATTAGGAGCAACTCTTCAGGGTGAAAGAGTTTTAAAGGTTCTACTGCCTACCTACAGGTAGACTTCCCATATGGTCAGTGGTCTGGGCCAGGTCTTTTGATTGCAAGAATCGTATACCTAATGCCTATAAATGGTGGGTATCATGAGAATACATGGGGATCTCATAGAAACCCAAGAACAGGAAACTCCACAGCACAACCTGGTGCCTCATAAGAAGCAGAACTGAAAACCGTTAGCAACCAAGGTCTAATAAACCAAGGTTTATTTCTTGGGACTTCCCTGCTTTTCTCAGCACATCTGTTCTTTGTCTCTCTTTTTGCCATCCATTGTCCTCTATTTCCTGTCTCATTTTTAACTGGTACTTGGCTTAAGACCTCTCTTGTCCCATCTTGATGACTATTGATACTTCCACCAATTCTTTTTTAATGTAACAAGGATAAACCTGATGAGCACTGGGATAACTCATCAGTGAATAGAGAAATTGTAATTCTTTGAAAATAGAACACAGGATAAAAGACTATAAAGAGTAGAACAGATCACATAAACCTCAACTCAGATCAAATAAACACAATTGCAAAGGGGGTCTTGGATCAACCAATATGTGGTTAATAATTTATAGGCAAATTTCACTTATGAACTGTTACAAAGAAAGTATCTGAAAATTGAATACAGCAGAATATTAATCACTGTAATTATTAAATATTTCATTAGCACTATTAACGAGTTAAACAAGATAGGAGAAATTTTTAAAGAAACATATATATGGGAAAGGACAAAACATATAATCATTATTTGCAGATAATATGATTGTCTACATAAAACCCAAGGGGATAAACTAAATGGCCAGAACTCATATGAAAATAGATATGGCTAGCACAAGATCAACACACAAAATTCATCAGAATCTCTAATCATCTGTAATAATCAGTTTAGAAAGTTAAAAGAAAAAGGGCACTATTCATAACAGAAGCACACAAAAAGCCTAACAAGAAACATTTAAGAATTGTATGAATAAGATGAAAAAAAAGTATAAATAAATGGAAATACACCATTGATTTAAATGCAAATACATAGTTTTTAAAGTTAATTAAAATTCCAACAAAAACTTTTCTGGAACTTGACAAACTGGTTCCAAATTTTATGTAAAGGAAAATGAATGAGAGAAGCCAAGACATTTTTAAAATAACAATGAGGGATAAACTAAAAAGCTAAGATAAGTTAGTATTAGCTAATGAATAGAGAGATGCCTCACTGAACTAAAATGTTTAAAAATGTTGTGTATGTGGGAATTTAAAATATTATAAAGGCAGCATTTGAGATCAATGGGGTAAATATAGTCATGATATTGTGAAAAAAAATGGATATTCATTAGATTCCTACCTCTTGCCATGCTAAAAACAAATTTCAGGTAGATTTTATGAAAAATAAAATTTAAGTTTAAAAACAAGAAAGGATCTTTTTTATAATATTATAAGAGAAAACCCCAGAGGCCAAAAATAATGGTATAAAAAATTTAAACATGTATAATACCAATAGCATAAAAATGTTAAAAGACATTCAAAAGACTGGAGATCACATGACCAACAATGAACTACTCCTCACAATTCAGAAAAAGCAATCACAAATAAGTAAGGAAAAGACAGACAAGTCGTTTGAACACAAGAAAAAGATTAGAATAAGCAGTCACATGAGAAGTAAAACAAAGAATAAACATATAAATTTACTCAACCGCACCAGGTGTCACACAATGAAACATAAAACAATAAAAATAGAATTATTTCCCTCAGATAGAAAGAATTTAAAAGATTAACAACATCCAATATCAGCCAAACTGTGAAGAAACCTTATTATTGGAAGTAAAATTTAAAAATCACGACAAAATCCTTTTGCAGAGCAATTTGGAAACTTGTGACTAGTATTTCCACAGTTGGTGAAAACACAAAGAAGCTGGACTAGAGATATTAATTGGAGGGTTTTTTAAATTATAGTGCATCAATTCAATAGACTCAAGACAGCTGACTTTATCAGGACTTTTTTTTTACTGTTCCTTGTGGCTAAAAATGGATGGAGTTCATCCCAGGCCAGGGGGTCAATTTTTCAGTTTCCATTGCTAAGGGTCTAGGATCTAAGAGGCATAGGAAACAGCAAGAGCTGACCTCACCACCTGCTCCATCGCCCAGATTCGGTAGCAGGTTGAATATTACAGGGGTCATATCAGAAAACCTATGCCAACCTGCTGGCTTCAACATAAAGGCTACGATGACCGGGTGGGTGGTTCTGTCAGTCCTATTTGCTGTGGAGGGTGAGAAATTGGCAAGTGAAGATCTGCACTGCCTGGTGAAATCCCTGGCTGTGGGTCAACTCAGTTTAACAAGCATTTACCTAGATGTCACATGAGGCTAGGGGTGGGGGACATATAGATGAGTAACACACAATGCATAACTTCTAGGAATTTATATCTGTTTTTTGTTTCCTACTCCAGATTCCTAGTTATCATTATGATTCCCTAGGCAAAAGCTAGTGACTCAAAAACCAGAGGTTTTCCCAAGTGAGGCCCTGGGACCAGCAGCAGCAACCTCTCCTAGAAACGTACTTGAAATGCAGATTTTCTTGGGCCCTCCTCCAGACCATAATCAAAATCCCTGAGTGTGGGGTCCTTCCAGTGATTCAGATGTACACCTAAGTTACCAAACTATTCCTCTACATTAAGTACTGAACAATGTCCAGATTATTTTCCTTGTAAAAATTTTGCAAGGGCTTCCCTGGTGGCTCAGTGGTAAAGAATCTGCCTGTCAAATCAGGAGACAGGGGTTCTAAACCTGATCCAGGAAGACCCCACATGCCAATGAGCAACTAAGCCCCGTGTGCCACAACTACTGAGCCTCTGCTCTAGACCTTGGGAGCCACAAACACTGAACCCATGTGCAGTGACTACTGAAGCCCACACACCCTCAGCCTGCGCTCTGCAACAAAGGAAGTCACTGCAATGAGAAACCCTCGCATCACAGTTAGGGAGTAGCCCCCCTTTTCCATGACTAGAGAAAAGCCCATGCACCAATGAAGACCTAGCACAGCCAAAAAATAAATAAATAAAAATTTGCATAAGATAACTAGTGAATACAAAAGAAACCCCTGTATCATTTGTATAAGCTTTCTGGTATAAAATGATGGTACATATTTTGCACATATGATTTCTGAAAATATCCCTTTATCATAGAGTTATCCATATATAGAATGTTCCTGTAGCAGAAACATATATATTCATTTACTGCTAGATCAATACATGATTATTTCTTGATCTCCTATTGTTTATCCGACACTACAAATAATATTGCAATGAACAACTTCAGGCAGCATTTTTTTCCTGATTAATTCCATGGGATAAATTTTCAGGTATGGGATAACCATGTGGGAAAGAAAAGAATAGAAACAACTTTAAAGCTCTCAATACATGTTGCCATGTTGTTTTCCAAATGGTCTGTCCTCAAATGATGTCAGCTGTCCTGTGAATGCAAGTTTCGTCACCAACTTCCCCACACAGACATAGTCATTCCTTTTTTATGGGTTTAAAATGTTGCCTCAAGGCTTCTCTATTCTACTTTCTTTGTTTTCTAGTGAGATGGGAGGTTTTTCCCATCTGTTTCTTTCATATTCCCATTGACTCTTGTGTCACTCAAATGTGGATTCTTTCTTGGTTATCAGAGACATTGCTTTAAAAAATACTCACTAAAGAAGTTCTTACTGGACTCAGGAAACAGAATCATGTTTCTGGGTATATTCCAAATATATGAGAGTGTGGAATTACACATCTTAAAGATAAGGAACCCCTCATCTGAGCCATTGGTAGAGCTTTGATTAGAAGTATCTTTTTGAATTTTTCCAGGGCTGCTGTTACTCATACGGAGTCTGTGTAAATTAGCGGGAAAAAAAATGTCCCTCTTGGGGTTGCTGTCCATTCCCTGGCCCTGGGAATGAGCCTTGACAAACAGAGGGTTTCGTCTCCATTGTCTCCCTAGCTCAGGTACACTGGAACAGAGAACAATCTACTTATCCTACCACCCTGAGCATGTCACTTCGAGTTCCTATGTGAAACTCCTGATTTTCTTAAAACCAGAACGAGGCAGGAGGGATCCTGCCATTTCCTCATTCCTATGGCCTCAGCTTCTTCTTGGTGGCTTCAGGTTTGAGAAGTGGCCCCACCACTTCTAGTTGTCTTTTCTGTGGTTTGGGAGGAAGCCCTGTGTTTAAGCAGGTTGGGCACACTAATGAGGACCCAGGAGCTGCAGGACGCCTCCTGCCATGGCCCTTGAAAGGAAGTGCTGTGTGTCACTGTTTCCATCAGTGGGAAGGGACAGCATATTGCAAAGGCCATTTCTCTAGAGTCTAAGGAGTTCTCCTTCCCGTCAGCTCTAGTGTGTTCAAAAAACTCTCCATCTCTATCTTGCTTCACCCCTGACCACTGACATCTTACTAACTGTTCTTATTCTTCCAGATGTTGACACTCCTGTTTACCATCAGCCTAATGTGCACAAGCCTCCCCTAGCTTAAATGAAACTCACAAAATTGTTACTTGGCTACGTGCTGTGTCCTCAGTAACTCAGTCATGTCCAACTCTTTGTGACCTCATGGACTCTAGCCCGCTAGGCTCCTCTGTCTGTAGAATTTTCCAGGCAAGATTACAAGAACGGGTTGCCATTTCCTATTCCATAAGTGGCTATGTATGTGCGTGTTAAGTCACTTCAGTCATGTCCAACTCTTTGTGATCCCATGAACTGTAGCCTGTCAGGCTCTATCCACAGGATTCTCCAGGCAAGAATACTGGGGTGGGTTGCCATGCCCTCCTCCAGGTATCTTCCCGAGCCAGGGATCAAACTGATGTCTCCTGCAGCTCCTGCATTGCAGGCAGGTTCTTTACCACTGAGCCACCAGGGAAGCCAAAATTTTAAAAAAAGGAAGAAAGAAATCTGGCAAAAAGTAAGCGGTTCCTTGCCCCTTAATTTCATCCCTGTTTAACAGGATTCCCTGCCATAGTATCTGTTGTCACCTACAGCTAGAATGAAGTGTTGTTCTGGAACCTATTGTACATTTAAGAATAAACTTTTGTAAAAAATAATAATAATGACAAAAAAGAAAGAAAAATCCTTTCCTCCACTTAGCCCATCCTCCAGCTACTATTCTTTCTCTTTCTTTGACAGCTGAACTTCTAAAGAAATCCTAAGCAATAGTCTCTACCTCTCATTCACTATTAGCCTCTAAGCCAACAATTCTTCTAGAACACTTCTTACCAAGGCTACCAGCTTAACTCTTGAACTGCTGAACCCTATGGACATTTCTCCGTTTCTTTTTTAACTGACCTAGACAAATTGTTGATCTTTGAAATTCTTCCCTCAGTTTCCTTGATTCCATAATATGAGTATGTATATGCTCCATACAAACAGTGTTTTCACTAATGTATCCCAAGAATGTATAATACTGCTTGGCCTATAATAGACTCTAAATAAATATTTTTTGAATTAGTTATTCTTGCCTGGTCTCTCCTGCTTATCTGAATATTGTCTTTCAATGTCCTTCCACCTCAGTATTCAGCTGATATTCAGCTTCAGCTCTGAAAGACCAAATAACTAAATGCAACTTCATTGTTATTTCTGGAATCCTTGAACTTGTGTATACCAATAATCATATGACCGCCCAGGTTCCATTACATCGGACTGTATACCAATACAGAAAAAGAATTATGGGGCTTTCTTTTGCTTTTGCTGTGTTTTATTAAGGTATAATTGGCTTATAACATTACTTTAAAGTGTACAACTAAATAATGGTGTGCAACAAAAATGATTTGATATTTTTATACACTATGAAATGTTCACCATGATGAGTCTCATTACCCAGATTTATAGTTAGTATCAAAATATTCATCTCAAATATGAATAAATATTCTAGATGTGACAAAGTAGAAACTGGAGACCTGGAAAGGATTTGTGCCCAGGTGGGCCCTCATAGGGTCCTTCTCAGTTTTATCACCATCCCTCAATGAAGGAGACCTGAAAAACAGCAAACATGAATGAACCCTGTCTTCACAAGGATATGTTCATGAATTACAATCTGGTATTCCTGATAAGAAACTTCTTAACTGCCTAGAATCTGAGGGTTTCTGTAATCAGCAATCCTGTCAGAGATCAAGCCCTGAGCCTTTGGAGTGGGAGCACTGACTTCAAGACCCTAGACTACCAGAGAACTAACTCTAGGGAGTATCAAATAGTGAGAACTCACACAAAGGAAACACTTGAATATAAGACCAGGCATCACCCAACCACCAGGAGCACCCTGTGCACGATGCCTCATCTAAACAACAAACCAAAACAAATATACACCCAATCATCAGCAGACAGCATAACCATCCCACTCATCTTTGCCCATCAGAGGAAAATCAAACAAACAAAAACTCTGTACAAATCTCACCCTATACGAAGCTTACAGAAACCACTGGGCCAACCTTAGGAGGGCAGAAACCAAAAGGAAGAAAGAATTCAACCTTGAAGCCTGGGAAAAAGAGATCTCAAACATCATAACTTAAAAAAAAAATCATGAAAAGGCAGAGAAATACTACACAAATGAAGGAACAAACTAGAAACAGAAGTCAAATAAATGAAAAGGAAATAGGCAAAGTACCTGAAAAATAATTCAGATTAGTGATAGTAAAGATGATCAAAAACCTTGAAAACAAAATGGAGAAAATGCAAGAATCAATTAACAAAGACCTAGAAGAATTAAAGAATAAACATACAGAGACAAACAACACAATTACTGAAATTAAAAATACTCCAGAAGAAATCAATAGCAGAATATCTGAAACAGAAGAACAAAACAGTAAGCTGGAAGATAAAATGGTGGAAATAACTTCTGAAGAGCAGAATAAAGTAAAAATATGAAAAGAACTGAGGATAGTCTCAGAAACCTCTGGGACAATATCAAATGTACCAACATTCAAATTATAGGGGTCCCAGAAGAAGAAGAGAAAAAGAAAGGGTATGAGAAAAATTTTGAAGAGATTATAGTTTAAAATTTCCCCAACATGGAAAAGGAAATAGTCAATCAAGTCCAAGAAGCACAAAGAGTCCCATACAGAATAAACCCAAAGAGAAACATACTAATCAAACTAACAAAGACTAAACACAAAGAAAGGATATTAAAGTCAGCAAGACAGAAGCAACAAGTAACATACACGGGAAACCCCATATGCTTAACAACTGATCTTTCAGCAGAAACTCTGCAGGCCAGAAGGGAATGGCAGGATATATTTAAAGTATTGAAAGGGAAAAATCTACAACCAAGATTACTGTCCCTGGCAAGGATCTCATTCAAAATTGAAAAAAAAAGCTTTTCAGACAAGCAAAAGTTAAGAGAATTCAGTGCCACCAAACCAACTTTACAACAAACTTTAAAGGGACGATGAGATGGTTGGATGGCATCACTGACTCAATGGACATGGGTTTGGGTGGACTCTGGGAGTTGGTGATGGACAGGGAGGCCTGGTGTGCTGCGGTTCATGGGGTCGCAAAGAGTCGGACACAACTGAGTGACTGAACTGAACTGATACAGTCAAGAAATACAAGAAAAGAAGACAGATCTACAAAAGCAGCCCCAAACAATTAAGAAAATGGCAATAGGAACACGTATATCAATAATTACTTTAAATATAAATGGATTAAATGCTCCAACCAAAAGACAGAGACTGCCTGAATGGATACAAAAGCAAGACCCATATATACTCTATCTACAAGAAACCCACTTCAGACCTAAAGACACATATAGACTGAAAGTGAGAGGATGGAAAAATATATTCCATGCAAATGGGAAGCAAAAGAATGTTGGAATAGCAATCCTCATATCAGACGAAATAGACCTTAAAATAAAGAAGATTACAAGAGATAAGGAAGGACACTACATAATGATCAAGGGATCAATCCAAGAGGAAGACATAACAATCATAAATATCTATGCACCCAACATAGGAGCATCTCGATACATAAGACAAACACTAACAGACATAAAAGGAGAAATTGACAGGAACACAATAATAGAAGGAGACTTTAACACCCCACTCACACCAAAGGACAGATTATCAAAACAGAAAATTAATAAGGAAACACAAGTCTTAAATGATACATTAGATGAGATGGATCTCATTGATGTCCTCAGGACATTCCATCCAAATGCAGAAGAATACACCTTCTTCTCAAGTGCACATGGAACATTCTCCAGGATAGACCACATCTTGGGTCAGAGATCAAATCTCAGTAAATTTAAGAAAATTGAAATCATATCAAGTATCTTCTCTGACCACAAACCTATGAGATTATATATCAATTACAAGAAAATAAACTGTAAGAAACACAAACATATGGAGATTAAACAATACATTTCCAAATAACCAACAGGTTACTGAAGAAATCAAAAGGGAAAACAAAAAATTTCTAGAAACAAATGACAATGAAAACACGACAACTCAAAACCTTTGGGATACAACAAAAGCAGTTCTAAGAAGGAAGTTTATAGCAATACAATCCTACCTCAAGATACAAGAAAAACATCGAATAGAGAACCTAACTTTACACATAAAACAACTGGAAACAGAACAACAACCCAAAAAAAAAAAATTAATAGAAGAAATCATAAAGATCTGAGCAGAAATAAATGAAAAAGAAATGAAAGAAACAACAGTAAAGATTAATAAAACTAAAAGCTGGTTCTTTGGGAAGATAAACAAAACTGGCAAGCCTTTAGCTAGACTCATCCAGAAAAAAAGAAGAATCAAGTCAACAAAATTAGAAATGAAAAAGGAGAGGTTACAACAGACAATGCAGAAATACAAAGGATTATAAGAGACTATTATGAATAACTATATGGCAAAAAATGGATAACCTGGAACAAATGGACAGATTCTTAGAAAAGTTCAATCTTCCAAGACTGAACCAGGAAGAAATAGAAATTATGAACAACCCAATTACAAGCACTGAAACTGAAGCTGTGATCAAAAATCTCCCAAAAAACAAAAGCTCAGGACCAGATGCCTTCACAGGAGAATTCTATCAAACATTTAGAGAAGAGATAATGCCTATCCTTCTGAAACTCTTTCAAAAAATTGCAGAGGAAGGAACACTTCCAAACTCACTCTATGAAGCCACCATCATCCTGACACCAAAACCAGACAAAGACAACATACAGAAAAAGAAAACTAAAGGCCAATATCACTGATGAACATAGAGGCAAAAATTCTCAACAAAATTTTAGCAAACAGAGTTCAGCAACACATCAAAAAGCTCATACACCATGATCAAGTTGGGTTTATTCCAGGAATGCAAGGATACTTCAATATATGCAAATCAATCAGTGTGATACACCGTATTAACAAACTGAAAGATAAAAACCATATGATCATCTCAATAGATGTGGAGAAAGCCTTTGAGAAAACTCAGCACCCATTTATGATTAAAACTCTTCAAAAAATGGGCATAGAAGGAACCTACCTCAACATAGTAAAGGCTACCTATGATAAGCCTACAGCAAACATTCTTAATGGTGAAAAACTGGAAGCATTCCCCTAAGATCAGGAACAATACAAGGGTGTCCACTTTCACCACTATTATTCAACATAGTTTTGAAAGTCCTAGCTACAGCAATCAGAGAAGAAAAAGAAATAGGAATCCATATCGGGAAAGAAGAAGTAAAGCTCTCACTGTTTGCAGATGACATGATACTGTACATAGAAAACCCTAAAGATAATATCAGAAAATTTCTAGAGCTAATTAGTGAATTTAGCAAACTTTTAGGATACAAAATTAATACACAGAAATCACTTGCATTTCTATATACTAACAATGAAAAATCAGAAAGAGAAATTAAGGAATCAATCCCATTCACTATTGCAACAAAGAGAATTAAATATCTAGGAATAAACTTACCTAAGGAGACAAAAGAACTCTACACAGAAAATTATGAGACACTAATGAAAGAAATCAAAGACAACCTAAACAGATGAAGAGATATTCCATGTTCCTGGGTAGGAAGAATCAATATTGTGAAAATGACTATACTAGCAAAACCAATCTACAGATTTAATGTGATCCATATCAAATTACCAATGGCATTTTTCACAGAACTAGAACAAAAAATTTCACAATTCAAATGGAAACACAAAAGACCCTGAATAGCCAAAGCAGTCTTCAGAAAGAAAAGTAGAGCTGGAGGAATCAACCTTCCTGACTTCAGATTATACTACAAAGCTACAGTCATCAAGACAGTATGGTACTGGCACAAAAACAGAACTATAGACCAATGGAACAAGATAGAAAGCCCAGAAATAAACCCATCCACCTATGGGTACCTTATTTTTGACAAAGGAGGCAAGAATATACAATGGGGCAAAGACAACCTCTTCAATAAACAGTGCTGTGAAAGCTGGACAGCTACATGTAAAAGAGTGAAATTAGAACACTTTCTAACACCAGACACAAAGATAAACTCAAAATGGATTAAAGACCTGAATATAAGACCAGAAACTATAAAACTCTTAGAGGAAAACATAGGCAGAACACACAACAACATAAATTAAAGCAAGATCCTCTATGACCCACCTCCTAGAGTAATGGAAATAAAAACAAAAGTAAACAAGTGGGACCTGATTAAACTGAAAAGCTTTTGCACAGCAAAGGAAACTATAAGCAAGATGAAAAGACAACCCTCAGGATGGGAGAAAATAATAGCAAATGAAACAACTGATGAAGGATTAGTTTCCAAAACATACAAGGAGCTCATACAAGTCAATGCCAGAAAAACAAACAGCCCAGTCAAAGGATGGGAAAAAGACTTAAACAGGCATTTCTCCAAAGAAGACATACAAATGGTTAATGAACACATGAAAAGATGCCCAACATCACTCATTATTAGAGAAATGCAAATCAAAACTATAATGAGATATCACCTCACACCAGTCAGAATGGCCATCATCAAAAAGTCTACAAACAATAAATGCTGGAGAGGGTGTGGAGAAAAGGGAACACTCTTGCACTGTTGGTGGGAATGTAAATTGATACAACCACTATGGAAGACAGTATGGAGATTCCTTAGAAAGCTAGGAATAACACTACCATAAGACCCAGCAATCCCACTCCTAGGCATATACCCTGAGGAAACCAAAATTGAAAAGGACACATGTATCCCATTGTTCATGGCAGCACTATTTACAATAGCTAGAACATGGAAGCAACCTAGATGTCCATCAACAGATAAATGGATAACTTTGTGGTACATATACACAATGGAATATTCAGATCAGATCAGGCGCTCAGTCGTGTCTGACCTTTGTGACCCCATGAATCACAGCACGCCAGGCCTCCCTGTCCAACACCAACTCCCGGAGTTCACTCAGACTCATGTCCATCGAGTCAGTGATGCCATCCAGCCATCTCATCCTCTGTCGTCCCCTTCTCCTCCTGCCCTCAATCCCTCCCAGCATCAGAGTCTTTTCCAATGAGTCAACTCTTCCCATGAGGTGGCCAAAGTACTGGAGTTTCAGCTTTAGCACCATTCCTTCCAAAGAAATCCTAGGGCTGATCTCCTTTAGAATGGACTGGTTGGATCTCCTTGCAGTTCAAGGGACTCTCAAGCGTCTTCTCCAACACCACAGTTCAAAAGCATCAATTCTTCGGTGCTCAGCCTTCTTCACAGTCCAAGAATATTACTCAGCCATAAAAAGGAATGCATTTGAATCAGTTCTGATGATGTGGATGAACCTAGAACCTATTATACAGAGTGAAGTGAGTCAGAAAGAGAAAAATAAATATCATATTCTAACACATATATATATATACAGAATCTAGAAAAATGGTACTGAAGAATTTATTTACAGGGCATCAGTGGAGAAACAGAAATAGAGAACGGGCTTATGGACATGGGGAGAGGGGAGAAGTTGAGATGTACGGAAAGAGTAACATGGAAACTTACATTACCATATGTAAAATAGCTAGCCAATAGGAATATGCTATATGGCTCAGGAAACTCAAACAAGGGCTCTGTATCAATCTAGAAGGGTGGGATGGGGCGGGAGATGGGAGGTAGGTTCAAAAGGGAGGGGACATATGTAGACCTATTGTTGATTCATGTTGAAGTATGACAGAAAACAACAAAATTCTGTAAAGTAATTATCCTTCAACAAAAAATAAATTTAAAAAATATGAGTAAATATTCTAGATGTAACTTGCAGTGAAAACCTTAAGTGTTGTGTATCTAGAAACAGTATCAGTACCTTGAAAAATAAATATCACTAAGAGTAAAGTGCTAGAATAATTTGTGAAAACTGTGAAAACTATTTCATGTACAAAAACAATTATTAAAACCTTTCAAATAGTTCAATAAGGAAATATATCAGTTAATATAAACATTTGTAGACAGAATGCTACCTAAGTAACTTTAAACAAGAATATGACATACTTTGAATCAAAAATGTTTACAAAATTCTAAGTACAAGTAAACATGTAATAATACAACACAAGGAATTCCAGTTGAGCTATTCCAAATCCTGAAAGATGATGCTGTGAAAGTGCTGCACTCAATATGCCTCCACTGATGCCCTGTAAATAAATTCTTCAGTACCATTTTTCTAGATTCTGTATATATATATGTGTTAGAATATGATATTTATTTTCTCTTTCTGACTCACTTCACTCTGTATAATAGGTTCTAGGTTCATCCACATCATCAGAACTGATTCAAATGCATTCCTTTTTATGGCTGAGTAATATTCTTGGACTGTGAAGAATGGAAAACTCAGCAGTGGCCACAGGACTGGAAAAAGTCAGTTTTCATACCAATCCCAAAGAAAGGCAATGCCAAAGAATGCTCAAACTACCACACAATTGCACTCATCTCACACACTAGTAAAGTAATGCTCAAAATTCTCCAAGCCAGGCTTCAGCAATATGTGAACCGTGAACGTCCTGATGTTCAAGCTGGTTTTAGAAAAGGCAAAGGAACCAGAGATCAAATTGCCAACATCCGCTGGATCATGGAAAAAGCAGGAGAGTTCCAGAAAAGCATCTATTTCTGCTTTATTGACTATGCCAAAGCCCTTGACCATGTGGATCACAATAAACTGTGGAAAATTCTGAAAGAGATGGGAATACCAGACCACCTGACCTGCCTCTTGGGAAATTTGTATGCAGGTCAGGAAACAACAGTTAGAACTGGACATGAAACAACAGACTGGTTCCAAATAGGAAAAGGAGTTCGTCAAGGCTGTATATTGTCACCCTGTTTATTTAACTTATATGCAGAGTACATCAGGAGAAACGCTGGACTGGAAGAAACACAAGCTGGAATCAAGATTGCCGGGAGAAATATCAATAACCTCAGATATGCAGATGACACCACCCTTATGGCAGAAAGTGAAGAGGAACTCAAAAGCCTCTTGATGAAAGTGAAAGTGGAGAGTGAAAAAGTTGGCTTCAAGCTCAACATTCAGAAAACGAAGATCATGGCACCCGGCCCCATCACTTCATGGGAAATAGATGGGGAAACAGGGGAAACAGTGTCAGACTTTATTTTTTGGGGCTCCAAAATCACTGCAGATGGTGACTGCAGCCATGAAATTAAAAGACGCTTACTCCTTGAAAGGAAAGTTATGACTAACCTAGATAACATATTCAAAAGCAGAGACATTACTTTGCCAACAAAGGTCCATCTAGTCAAGGCTATGGTTTTTCCTGTGGTCATGTATGGATGTGAGAGTTGGACTGTGAAGAAGGCTGAGCACCGAAGAATTGATGCTTGTGAACTGTGGTGTTGGAGCAGACTCTTGAGAGTCCCTTGGACTGCAAGGAGATCCAACCAGTCCATTCTAAAGGAGATCAGCCCTGGGATTTCTTTGGAAGGAATGCTGCTTAAGCTGAAACTCCGGTACTTTGGCCACCTCATGCGAAGAGTTGACTCATTGGAAAAGACTCTGCTGCTGGGAGGGATTGGGGGCAGGAGGAGAAGGGGATGACAGAGGATGAGATGGCTGGATGGCATCACTGACTCGATGGACATGAGTCTGAGTGAACTCCGGGAGTTGGTGTGGGACAGGGAGGCCTGGCGTGCTGTGATTCATGGGGTCGCAAAGACTCGGAGACGACTGAGCGACTGATCTGATCTGATCTGATAATAATACAAGTAAACTAATAAAGATAAGATACCATAATTTTTAGTCTTTGTTGAATTTTTTGGTTTGTAACATTCATGAAAATTAATAAAATAAAATCACTTTCAAGAACTTTATTTAACATTCAAATATTTAATCGAATTAGGCCATGAGTCTTTCAAGGAAAAGTCCTATTTGGAAAACCTTTCATACCTTGAGACGCTAAATAAAAAGAAAAATATCACCTTTGTCATCTACAAGTTTCATGAGTAGGATGGTCTCCAAAATCTGGACACAACAGTAACTACATTTGGAGCAAACATAAGAAAGGATATAAAGGATATAATTAAAAGAAAAACATGTTACAGAACAATGGGGTACCCCAAATATCTTGCTCCTCCACTGACCTCAACTGAAAGAAAACAAATGATTCACTATTGGGAATGTACAGATGTTTGACCAAAGAAGTCCACGTAGAGACAGCACTAAGGAATGATGGTTTCTATCCCAGGATGTCAAAGTTTTCAAATTTGACTACTCAATTTTTAAATAAAAAAATAGTAATAACAGTTACCCTTAAAAATAAGAATCCAAATTTATTCTTATATGCCAGAATTCTATTCTGTGATAGTGCGTTGCTGCTGCTGCTGCTGCT
Organism: Bos indicus x Bos taurus; assembly: GCF_003369695.1. Taxonomy (NCBI): domain Eukaryota; kingdom Metazoa; phylum Chordata; class Mammalia; order Artiodactyla; family Bovidae; genus Bos; species Bos indicus x Bos taurus. The sequence goes on from NC_040101.1 coordinate 41,709,711, forward strand.
AACTTGCTTCAGTCGTGTCTGACTCTGTGCGACCCCATAGATGGCAGCCCACCAGGCTCACCAGTCCCTGGGATTCTCCAGGCAAGAACACTGGAGTGGGTTGCCATTTCCTTCTCCAATGCATGAAAGTGAAAGTGAAGTCATTCAGTCGTGTCCGACTCTTAGTGACCCCATGTACTGCAGCCCATCAGGCTCCTCAGTCCATGGGATTTTCCAGGCAAGAGTACTGGAGTAGGGTGCCATTGCCTTCTCCGGTGATAGCGCGTTAGCTTTGGTCAAATACTGATCTTAACACTAGATGACTCAGGAAAATTGTCTATTTATAAACCGTCTTTCTCTGATACCCTAATCCCATTTCCCTCTGCCTGGAGTGTTTTGAAACAAATCTTCAACATTTTATCATTTTATTAAGAAATATATCAATCAGTTCAGTTCAGTTCAGTCACTCAGTCGTGCCCAAATCTTTGCGACCCTATGAACTGCAGCATGCCAGGCCTCCCTGTCCATCACCAACTTCTGGAGTTCACCCAACCATGTCCATTGAGTCGGTGATGCCATCCAACCATCTCATCCTCTGTCATCCCCTTCTCCTCCTGCCCTCAATCTTTCCCGGCATCAGGGTCTTTTCAAATGAGTCAGCTCTTCGCCATTAGGTGGCTAAAGTATTGGAGTTTCAGCTTCAACATCAGCCCTTTCGATGAACACCCAGGACTGATCTCCTTTAAGATGGACTGGTTGGATCTCCTCGCAGTCCAGGGGACTCTGATGAGTCTTATCCAACACCACAGTTCAAAACCATCAATTCATTGGTGCTCAGCTTTCTTTATAGTCGAACTCTCACATCCATACATGACCACTGGAAAAACCATAGCCTTGACTAGATGGGCCTTTGTTGGCAAAGTAATGTCTCTGTCTAGATTGGTCATAACTTTTCTTCCAAGGAGTAAGCATCTTTTAATTTCATGGCTGCAATCACCATCTGCAGTGATTTTGGAGCCCAGAAAAACAAAGTCAGCCATTGTTTCCACTGTTTCCCCATCTATTTGCCATGAAGTGATGGGACCAAATGCCATGATCTTCATTTTCTGAATGTTGAGCTTTAAGCCAACTTTTTCACTCTCCTCTTTCACTTTCATCAAGAGGCTTTTTAGTTCTTCACTTTCTGCCATAAGGGTGGTGTCATCTGCATATCTGAGGTTATTGATATTTCTCCCAACAGTCTTGATTCCAGTTTGTGCTTCCTCCAGCCCAGCGTTTCTCATGATGTTCTCTGCATTAAGTTAAATAAGCTCTCTAAAAATAATCATAATAAGGACTCAATATTTTCACATCTAAAACGTTAACAATATCTTCTTAATAGAGTTCAGGATTTAATCAGCATACAGATTCTCTTGCCTGTTTTGTATACTCAAATGTTCATATATATACATATATGTTTATTTATTTTATAATTTGTTTATTTGAGTCATGATCCTACTAAGATATATATTTTACAATTAGTTGATATAACAATTAAGTCTCAATGTGTGGGTTCACTCTTCTGTTTCAATTTTTTTTAAATTAAGGATTGCATTTAATTGTTGAGGAAAATAGGTTATTGTTTTGTTTCATGGGCTGCTTTTTGATCACTGCAGTGTTATTTACATGTATTTTTCCTCTCTGTATTTCTCATAGAGACATCAACATTTAAGGATTCATAAGAGAAAGAGGATTTATGAACTGACAAGTTTGCTGAGTGACCTAGTGAGAGGGAGAAAGGGGTGATAATAGAGATTAAGGAAATGGAGCAAACAGGACTTGCAAGTGTTTCATAGAAATCAATTATCTACCCTCTTCTCTACACTGTATTTTTACATGTAAATGAATCATTTCATAGCTTTATAACCTTAGTCTCCCAAATATTTATCTAAATCTCATACTGCTACAATAAGCCAGTTTCATATTCCTAATGCTCATGACAAGTCAAATATCTTTTTTTTATTGGAATATAATTGCTTTACAGTGTTGTGTTAGTTTCTGCTGTACGATAGCGTGACCAGCCCCTATTCCATCCCTCTAGGGCATCACAGAGCACCCAGCTGAGCTCACTGTGCTGTGTAGCAGCTTCCCGCCAGCTGTCTATTTTATACGTGGTAGTGTATACACCAATGGCACTCTCTCGATCTGTCCCTTCCTCTCCTCGCCCCTCCGTGTTCACAAGTCTGTTTTCTGCGTCTGCACCTCTATTCTTTCCCTGTAAATAGGTTCATCGCTACCATTTTTTTTTTAGATTAAATTCAAACATCTCTTTTTTGAAAGCCAAATATATCTTCTACCAAACTTTGCTCCTCTTATAGCATGTTTTATCTTCACGAATGTCACCATCGTCACAAACCCAGGACTTCTGCTGGACCTTGTCTCTACTCTCGTCCACTGAGTCCATCACTTGGCAAGTCCAGGTTGCTCCATGTCCTAAATCTCTATATAATATCTCCCCTTGCCCTCTTCTATGCCGTGTTCTTAGTTGAGAATTTCATCTTCTCACGCCAAGTTTTTTTTTATCTCACTCTGTATTATTAGCATAGACCAAGTTATGGTAATAGAGCCAAAGACACAATGACTCAGCATCATAAAAGCTTATTTCTGGCTCACAGGACAGCCCAAGAGTGTATTTTAGGATCATAGGGAGGCCTGTAACGATGGCAGCACCAAAATCTTCATGACTTGGTTTCCAAAGTCTCAACCCAGTCAGTCAGGAAGAAGAAAACCATAAAACCCAAGATAAGTCGGCCTTTAGTGGACCTGACCAAAACGTCGCACAATTCACTTCCACACACATTTCACAGAATAAGGACACACAGCCACACAGAGACTGAGAAATGTGGTCCAGCTGTGTATCTAGGCCAAAGAAGCCCATTTGGGAAAACAGCTGATCTTCTTTGCAGAATACCTTTTACTTATTCATCCTTCACATTGCCACCAGAGTGTTCCAACATGAAAGCTAGGTAATATTTGTTGAGTGGGTGAGTGAGGCTGTGAGTAAGCAAGAAGCTATTAAGAAGCTATAAAGATTCTCCTCAAAATTCTCCAACAGCTCTCCATCCATCGCAGGGTACAAACTGTCACTTACCACTGCATCAAGGCCCATACTTCTCTGCTTCTGATATCCTTCCAGCCTCATTTCACATCATTCACCCCTTCTCATGCTTGTATTCAGCCAGATTGGACCATTTGCCATTGCCCAAATTAGCCATGTTCTCACATATGTTACGTACACGTTTCTTCTCCCTTTTCCATCCGCGAAACTCCCTCTCATCCCTCAACCCTCAATTCAAGAGCCATTTCCTCTTGGAAGCCTTCAACAGCACCCCACCTCCACTTCCACGCCAGGCGAAATAAGAGGCTGGCTTCGCCTTCAGCACTTCAGCGCCTTGTACTGACCCCTATTCTGTGCTTATTGGACCTGTCTCTCCTCTAGGTAGTGAGCTAGCCAATGGGAAGCCGTGGGTGTGCTACCTGTTCTCTTCCTATCAGTGACAGGGTGGCAACCACTGAGGCAGTTTTAACTTTCTCCTTTTCAAATTCCACCAGCTTGTAGAAGTACAGCCAAACATACACACACACACACACACACACACACACACACATTAAATAGACAAATACATTAGATAGATAAATACAAAATTTCCTCCTCCTGTTGGGTAAATGGCACCATCACCATCACCCACAATTACCCAGTCCATGTACGTATGTCTGTATATACAATCTGATGGGGATTGCCTTATCTTCCCTCATCATATACATTTAAATCCTCAAATCTTATACATTCTACATTCTTAATATCACCGAGTTCCCTTCCTCTCTGTGAGTTCCACCTTGGCAAGTTCAGCCCTTCTCCCTACTCTTCCCTTCTCCTAAAGGAACTCCCCTTCATTCTACACCAAGTTTTCATGCTAGTGCAGGTCTGGAACTTTCCATGACACTCTCACCAGTCCCTGGACTTCCCAGCTCGGCTTTAAAGAATCCACCAGCCAGTGAAGGTGATACAGGAGATTTGGGTTCAATGCCTGGGTCGGGAAGAACCCCTGGAGGAGGAAATGGCAACCCACTCCAGTATTCTTGCTTGGGAAATCCCATGGACAGAGGAGCCTGGTGGGCTGCAGCCCATGGAGTCACAAAGAGTCGGAAACGACTTAGCAACTAAACCACACAACCACACACTACACAGGAACGGACAAAAATTCTTCCAAACTGACACTGACCCCTGGCCTTTTTCACTAAGGTCAACCAGTATTCCATTAAAAAGTTTCAACCACATCATGGGGCATTCTTTCCTTCTGACTCGTACTACCCAGAAGCCTCTGGTTTCCCAGAATTTATGTTAAGTAGTGGCTGTCAGAGATGATAATATTTGCCAACAGTCCCTGGGGCACACTGCTTTACATTTTCCTGAAACAAAAAGGGGATTATTTTGTCCACATTTCTCATTTCTATGGGCTTTTGCATGTATTAATTCCTCCTCCTCTGGCATTAAATAGCAACATATTCCCAGTAAATCATGAAAATTACGTTATTGTCTTCTGAACATCAGTTGCCAATTAAGGTCGACAAACAAGCTCTCTGACATTCTCTTGAACATCTTACTCAGCATGTGCGTACTAATGCTTCACTCATTTTGAGAAATACTCATCAGAGGCAAGCAGGTAGAAGTAAATACTTGAGAATTCTTCCCATCATCACCTATTCGGTTCTATATGCCTGCATTGTTGTCCCAAACAATAATCTTTGAAACTGTCCAGATTAAAAAAATATATCATGCTGCATTGTTGATCTAATCACATCAAAATACTCACTGTTGTTATCTTTTCTCTCTGGCCTTTTTTCATCCTTTTTTTTGTACCCTAGGAGTATGTTTTATCATACTTCCTCCTACCCATAGGTTAGTATATCCAGATTTTAGCTTTGATGTAACATTCCCAAATGCCAACATCTCCTCTATGAAATTTCCATGATGCTATCCTGCCCAGCATAATCTTTCTGTCCCCAATGCAGTCCCCGTTCTAACATCTAGTACTGCATTTATAGACATTATTTATAGTCTTAACTCCCCTACTTCACTGCAAGATCCTTAAGAAAAGAATACACATGCTCTTACTATGTTATCTTTACAGGGTCTATCAAGAGTATTGGGTTTATAGATTTTCATTAAGCATTTGTTGAAGGAATACATTTTCCCTGGATATAAATGGTTGTCCTAGTTAAAATTGTCACTGTAAAAAGTTTTAGTGAGTAATTCAGACAGATTTGAAGAAGGTTTTATAATTATTTGTACAGTATTTGATACATACTTGTGACCCAAGTTCCACTATTCTAAAGATTCACCGTCTTTGCTTAGAAGACTCTTAGTCGTGGCTGGTATATAAGCTTCTTGAGGAGAGAAAGGATGTTGCTATTGTTTCCCTCTGTGTGCCTGGTATGCAGTCAGTACTCAACACAAAAACACCAAATTTATCCTTCTAGATTCAGCTCGATTTCTTTCAAAAGCTTTTCTAGCCAACTCCGGTTTCATTTACGCCTGATGCTACATGTATGTGTGTATATGTTGCTGTTCTTCAGTCACTACATCATGTCCGACTCTTCACAATCCCATAGACATGAGCACACCAGGCTTCTCTGTCCTTCATTATCTCCTGGAGTTTGCGCAAATTCATGTCCACGGAGCCGGTGATGCTATCTAATCATCTCATCCTCTGTTGTCCCCTTCTCCTCCTGCCCTCAATCTTTCCCAGCATCAGGGTCTTTTCCAATGAGTCAACTCTTCCCATCAGGTGGCCAAAGTATTGGAGCTTCAGCTTCAGCACCAGTCCTTCCAATGAATATTCAGGGTTGATTTCCTTTAGGATTGGCTGGCTTGATCTCCTTGCTGTCTGAGGGACTCTCAAGAATCTTCTCCAACACCAGAGTTTGAAAGCATCAGTTCTTCGGTGCTCAGCCTTTTTATTTATTTATTTTTAAATTGAAGGATAATTGCTTTACAGAATTTTGTTGTTTGTTGTCAAACATCAACATGAATCAGCCATAGGGGTACATTTATCCCCTCCCTTTTGAATCTCCCTCCCATCTCTTTCCCCATCCCACCCATCTAGGTTGATACAGAGCCCATGTTTGCATTCCCTGAGACATACAGAAAATTCCCATTGGCTATCTATTTTACATATAGGAATGTAAGTTTCCATGTTACTCTCTCCGTACATCTCACCCTCTCCTCCCCTCTTCCTGTGTCCTTTATGGTACAGCTCTTACATCCGTACATGACTACTGGAAAAACCATAGCTTTGACTATACAGAACTTTGTTGGCCAAGTGATGCCTCTGCTTTTTAATACGCTATCTATGTTTGTCATAATTTTCCCTCAGGAGCAAATCTCTTTTAATTTGATGGCTGCAGTCACCATCTGCAATGATTTTGGAGCCCAAGAAAATAAAATCTGTCATTGCTTCCACTTTTTCCCCTTCTATTTGCCATGAAGTGATGGGACTAGAAACCATGATCTTAGTTTTTTTTCACTCCCTTCTTTCATCTTCATCAAGAGGCTATTTGATTCCTCTTCACTTTCTGCCATTAGAGTGGTATCATGCATACGTAGATACATTCATATATACAGACACATGTATATTTGTATACATACATACATACATGTATGCATGTATATATCCTTTCTTTAAGCAATCCAATATAACAATCATCCAAAGAAAACATTATTATTCCCTTTTTATTAATGAGAAAACTCAGAGTTAGAGATCTTTAAATAATCAGGCAACAAACTGAGTGGCAGACCTTGAATTCCAATTTGAATAGGTCTAATTCCGTACGGTTCTTTATGCTGCACCACAGTGTCTCTTATCATTTCATGAGACTTACAATTTTCTTCACTTTCCAAAATCAACAGCATAGTAATACAATCCTTCCAGGATTAGCATTAATTTTAATATCTACACTCCTTTGGGATCTAGTTCTCTCTCTGTTCTTTACTTTGCGGTACACTCTGCTTGGGAAAGTGTTCTCCAATGATAAGAGCTTTCATTCTAGTGCTATGCTGTCTTGGCTCCCTTTTCTGTATATGAAGTGAAATAATAATGTCTTTTTCTTGGACTTCTCTCAATTCTTGTAGTTTAATAAAGCTTCCCAAAACACACTAAAGTTTTCCCCCTCTGGTCACACTTCCTCCTTCCCATTGATGACCTCTTTCTTATTATGGTCCAACTCTTTTCGAATAATATGTATTTCATTTTATCATTAATTAGCTCACTCTCCACTTCATTTAATAAGCAATACATCCTCATTGTAGAAATGCTACAAAATATATATAAATAAAAGGAAAATATTAATAAGTAGAAATTCCACTACCTAGGGAAAAACCCTATTACTGCAGCAGTCTTCATCTTGCTTTAGTTTTATCTATTTAAATATATTTATATACATATTCATATACAGATTTTTAAAAATAAAATTGTATTATACACCTGAGTCAGTTTTAATTTACGAAGTTTCTTTTAGTGTTCTATGGACATTAAAAATATAAGAGTTTTGTTTTCTAAGAAATAAGATTTGTTACATATTTAAATATATATTATCAATTTACATTATCAGTTTTTAATAATCATATATATTTCTGTTTATTTGGTTAGGTAAAGACTCAGAGGAATATGCTAATGTTTCCCTACACTATTGCTTTGAACTTTTTTTTCACACATAACAAATAGATTTAGTAATGTGTATTTTGTCATTGTGTTCTTCAACGCATATCATTTGATTGCACTTAAGTATTTACTGAGGTTTGAAACCATCAACAATAAAAAAATCTCTTTGTCCTATCTGTTGATTTTATAGGAATACAAAAACTTTCTATGTAAATTGGGAGTCCTGCTTTAGTTTTGCTTGTATTTGTATGGTATGCATGAAAAGTTGCTTCAGTCGTGTCCAACTCTTTGAGACTCTATGGACTGTAGCCGGCCAGGCTCCCTTGTCCATGGGATTCTCCAGGCAAGAATATTGGAGTGGGATGCCATGCCCTCCTCCAGGGGATCTTCCCCAGCCACAGATCAAACCTGAACCTTCTGAAGTGGCAGGCAGATTCTTTAACACTACTGTCACCTGGGAAGCTCTTGAATGGCATATTTTTGCCAGTTTTTGCATTTTTAATCCAACATTTATAACAGCTTCTGGCATGTGGTAGGAATTCAGTAATTTGATCCAAGGATTGACTGAATCAATAAATGCTAATTAACCTTTGTTACCTCATCTTAGAAGTCTGTTGTAAACAGGATCTTATTTGATTTTGTTTTTTGACTGACTGCAGCCATTAAATTAAAAGACGCTTACCCCTTGGAAGGAAAGTTATGACCCACCTAGACAGCGTATTAAAAAGCAGAGACATTATTTTGCCAACAAAGGTCCATCTAGTCGAGGCTATGGTTTTTCCAGTGGTCATGTATGGACGTGAGAGTTGGACTATAAAGGAAGCTGAGTGCCAAAGAACTGATGCTTTTGAACTGTGCTGTTGGAGAAGACTCTTGAGAGTCCCTTGGACTGCAAAGAGGTCCAACCAGTCCATCTTAAAGGAAATCAGCCCTGAATGTTCACTGGAAGGACTGATGTTGAAGCTGAAACTCCAGTACTTTGGCCACCTGATGGGAAGAACTGACTCATTGGAAAAAACCTGATGCTGGGAAAGATTGAAGGCAGAAGGAGAAGGGGACAACAGAGGATGAGATGATTGGATGGCAACACCGACTCAATGGACATGAGTTTGAGTGAACTCCCGGAGTTGGTGATGGACAGGGAGGCCTTGGGTGCTGCAGTCCATGGGGTCGCAAAGAGTCAGACACGACTGAGAGACTGAACTGAACTGAATAATTTTTACCTTTATTGGTGATTTTATCCCACTCATATTTATTTTTAGGTTATATACATTTGGATCTACTTCTGTTATCTTGTATGTTTTTAAATATTTCATTACCATTTTCTAACTTTCAGCTGATGCTCTAATAATTTTTCCTCCAGTTAGGAATTTGAAATATTTTAGTTCTGCCAGTGGTTATCTTTTTTAGAAAACTACTTAAATCCATGCTTCTCTTCTATATTCTCAAATGTCTCTGGTCACAAATGAATGGTATCCATTGGTGTCTCCTATAAAAGTTATGGAAATCAGCATGTGTGTATATATATATATATATATATTGGTGGCTCATTGGTAAAGAATCCGCCTTCATGAAGGTGATGTGGGTTCAATCTCTGGGTGGGGAAGATCCCCTGGAGAAGGAAATGGCAATCTACTCTAATGTTTTTGCCTGGGAAATTCCATGGATGGAGGAGCCTGGCAGGCCACAGTCCATGGGGTTGCAAAGAGTCAGACACAACTTAGCAAGTAAAACAACAAAATATATATATTTACCCTCTTACATCCTCCCTTCCAGCTGCCATTTAACCCCTTTTGGGGTAGCGAGATACGTTATTGTTATTTATCTCCTTAATCTATTATATTCTTTCTAGTTCTCTAATCACTTTGCCCTTTTCCTGTGTTCTTAAAGAGCTTCTTACTTGTCTTTCATTGAATTAATTCTCTGCAGTATTGATTCTGCTCTTTATTGTGTCTAATGCCACCATAATTTCTCTTATACTCTTCCTTGTTTCCTCACATATCAGTCTCACATTTCCATCTTCTTTTCATCTTGTTGTCTCACCATAACATCTTTTATAGCTTATTCAAAGAATTCACAATTTCCTTAAGTACCCTGAAAACACTGAGCAAATATTCCCTAAAATTTAATTGCCTTTCTTAAAGTATGCTCATTCTATGTTTGGAAATACTATGGTAATCCTCTAATTTACGTGGCAGAATTTTTTCACATATCTCAATTTTGTTTCATTGCTCTTTAGTCATTTTTGAAACTATTCATTTAACTGAAAATATATATATTAGTGGAATATATATAATGTATTATATATACATTAGTGGAAGATCTCCACAGGCTTGGCCCTGGAAGAAAAATGGTGAAAAGAAAAAAAAAATCCTAACTTACTAGCACTAGCTTACAGTTTCATCCTCTAGTGTGAAAGACAGACTTTAAGTAGGTGAGAAAGTAAATATCCAAAATGAGAGGCGGAGGTGGGAGGGACCAAGCAACATGGGGGAGGGAGGGCTCCCTGTCTGGGGTGAGGCTTTCATTGGCTTGCAATGAAAAGCCTATCTGGCTCCGTCCTGTCTGGCTCTTTGCAACCCTACTGACTGTAGCCCTCCAGGCTCCTCTGTCCATGGGATTTCCCAGGTAAGAATACTGGAGTGGGTTGCCATTCCCTTCTCCAGGGGATCTTCCCAACCCAGGGATCAAACCCAGGTCTCCTGCACTGCAGGCAGATTCTTTATCATCTGAGCCACCGCGGAAGCCTTCATGGGCTTGGACTGGGCCTTCTAACTGGTTATAGGAAGTTGGCCACATGAAGATGGACCTCTTTGCAGATGTTGTACCTAAGATAACTGAGAATTTTAGGCAGTTCTGAAATGGAGAATTCAGAAAAGATGGGGTTCCAATAAGATACAAAGGGAGCATCTTCCACAAAGTCATAAAAGATTTCAGGATGGAGATTTTGTTAATGGAGATGGTACTGGAGTTGCCTGTATTTTCCAAGGGCAATTTGCAGATGAAAATTTTCAGTTTAGACATAGCTCCAGGCCTGCTTTCCATGGTAAACAGTGGTCCCAGTACAATTGGCTGCCAGTTTTTCATCACCAGCTATAAGTATGATTAGCTAGATGGGAAGCACGTGGTATTTGGAAAAATCACTGAGAGACTTCTGGCGATGAGAAAGATTGAGAATGTTCTCCAAGGCCCCAAGAGTAAACCCAAGCTGCCTGTGATGATCTCACAATGAAGGGAGATGTAGACCAGAGGGAGACTGCATCAGACCCTCCACCTCCGCCACTATAGGCCTTCCCTTGCTCGGGGTGATGCTCTTCAGTAGGATAAGCTGGACTGGCCCCTTGTTGGCTACACTGCTGACTGCCGCCCCATTTGCTCAAGAGACCTTGGAAGCCTCACAGATTCAGAACCCAATATTTCACATTTAAGCTTTCAACTGTAAATAAAGTTGTTGTTTTTGAAAAAAGAAAAGAAATATCCAAAATGAATTGGGACAAATTATCAAAGAAAAAGAAAGGAGTCTTATGAGAGAAAACCTGGGAGAACCTACCTTAGATTGGGTGATCCAAGAGACCTCTTTTTTTGTAAACAATACAGATTTTACTAAAATGTTCCTACGTGAAACACTGCATAATATACAGTTTTGCTGATACACACACTGAGAAGTGACATTTAAGATGAGATTTGGAGAATGGAAATGAGCAATCTATATGAAGAAAGAGTGTAAGAGTGAACAAAGTTTAAAAAACCCAGCACATGTGAAAGCCCTGAGGCCAGAGTCATTGCCACTCCTCTACCCTCAGCACTCTGTAGGAGACAAAGTTCAAGAGGTCGGTAAAAACCAGGTCATGCCCAGCCTTATACAAGCTTGGCTTTTCTTGGAAATGTTAAAATGAATTACTAGGATCTGTAAGGAAAAGGAGTGTATGATCCGATTGACATTGTGAATGTACTAACGCTGCTGTCTGAAGCATGGAGTAGAAAGACCAAAGTAGAAGCTGGGGACCAGTTAGGAGGCTGGGTTGGGAATCCGGATGAGAAATTATAGTCGTTTGGATCATGGCAGAGGGATTCATTTTGGAATTACAACTATATTTTGGAATTAGAACTTTGGAGTAAATGGACTGGGTTAAATGTGGCAAGGAAGGGCTTATTCAACGAGAGAGAGAAATAACAAGGCTTGAGGCTTGAGCAACTGGCTTGACAGTGCTGCTGTTTACTGAGATGTGAGAGGCTAGTGGAGGAACAGGTTTAAGGCTGAAAGTCAAGAGTTTGGGACATGTTACATTTGTGATTCACTTGAAAAATAGATAAAATTGAGATTCTAAGGAGAGATCTGGGAGAGAAGTATAAATTTGGGAGTTGGGATCCAGCGGGATTTAATATCTCATAAATGCATTAGAGCATCTCAGGTAAAGTACAGAGAGAGATGGTCATGTACCATAGTGTGGGGCCTCCACAGTCTAGATGTATCAGTTCAGTTCAGTTCAGTTCAGTTGCTCAGTCGTGTCTGACTCTTTGCGACCCCATGAACCACAGCACGCCAGGCCTCCCTGTCCATCACCAACTCCCGGAGTCCACCCAAACCCATGTCTATTGAGTCGGTGATGCCATCCAATCATCTCATCCTCTGTCATCCCCTTCTCCTCCTGCCGTCAATCTTTCCCAGCATCAGGGTCTTTTCCAATGAGTCAGCTCTACTTGCATCAGGTGGCCAAAGTATTGGAGTTTCAGCTTCAACATCAGTCCTTGCAATGAACACCAGGACTGATCTCCTTTAGGATGGACTGGTTGGACCTCCTTGCAGTCTAAGGGATTCTCAAGAGTCTTCTCCAACACCTGGTAAAGAAGAAAAAAGTAAGAACAGAATCCAAGGACTGCGGAGCCACAGAAGCAAGGAAAGGAAAATATTTTAAGGAGAAAAAGTGGTTGACTTTCATTTAAAATTGCAAAGTAAAGATAATTCTTCACACTTTTTCTCTCAGGACTTTCCTCCAAACCACAAGAACAATGGGAACAGAAACACAAATTCAACTTTAATGAATCCTGGAGACATCTGCAAATCATAAAAATATGAAGAATGGAAAAGATACGGATGAATAGTAACAACCTATCAGAAAACAGTAGAAAGTAAAACTTAAATGCCTGCCATGAAAGATACTGATGAGAAGAAAGTCAATTTATTCTGCCAAACCCAAAAAAAAGGGGTGCAGAAAGCAGAGTGTTATAGACAGAGGGCTAAAACTGAAAACAGAGCTTTGAGATTTGGATCTCTTGCTTCTCATTATGAATGGAGGGCCAAGAAATATTTCCAAACAATATCTGGAAAGACATTTCCATTAATGTGAACAAAAATAACCAAACAAATTTTAAAAAGTTGAAGAAGAAAAAGACAATGTAAAGAGCAGGTGAAAACTTGAAATTTTAAAAACTGTAAGTACTTCCCTCAGAATAATGAGAATATGTGTGTCTATAAATCAGCAACAGGAAGCCACACAGAAGAGAAATTCAGAGAACAAGAAAGAGATACTGGAAATGAAAATGTGACTTAAATTCTTTTTTAAAAATCAATAGGACTGGAAGATAAAGTCAAGAAAATTCATCAGAAAGTAGAACAAGGACAGAAAAGATGTTTAAAAATCCCAAAATTCACATATGACTAAGAGGAGTTCCAGAAAGAGAGAACAGAGAAAGCGGTGGGAGGAAAATTATCAAAGACACACACACAACAATTTCCAGAAGTTAAAGGACATGAAACTATAAATTTAAAAGATCTACTATCACAGAAAATGAATTTTTAAAAAAATCCCTAGGGCACATGATTATAAAATTTTAGAGCACCAAAAATAAAAAGATTCTGAAAGCTTCCAAAGAGAGAAAAAAAAAAGGGGGGGGTGGTTTCATAAAAGAAACAGAAATCCAAATGCTATTGAACTTTACATCAGAGGTGGCACCATCATGTAAAAGTTGGGAACCTGGCTGCCTGGGTTAGAATCCTGACTTTGATGTACATCCTACTAATTAATGATGTAATATTGCACAGTTAATTACTATTTATGCCTCAGTTTCCGCATCTGAAAAATGGCACTAATGATAGCATTACCTCATAGAGTCGGACACAACTGGGAGACTTCACTTTCACTTTCACACATTGGAGAAGGAAATGGCAAGCCACTCCAGTGTTCTTGCCTGGAGAATCCCAGGGACGGGGAGCCTGGTGGGCTGCCGTCTCTGGGGTCGCGTGGAGTCTGACACGACTGAAGCAACTTAGCAGCAGCAGTATAGGGTTGTTATAAGGACTTTGTTGTTTTTTAGTTGATAAGTCGTGTCTGACTCTTCCGCAACCTGATGGTCTACAGCCCGCCAGGCTCCTCTGTCCATGGGATTTCCCAGGCAAGAATACTGAAGAGGTTTGCCATTTCCTTCTCCATGGGATTTTCCTGACCCAGAGATCATACTGGCATCTCCTGCATCTCCTGCATTGGCAGGTGGGTTCTGAGCCACTGGGGAAGCCCATTATGAGGACTAGATGAGTTAATATTTGTAAAGTGCTCAGAATATTGTCTGGAACCCAATATTCCCAATTTAAGTATCTCCTACATAAATTTAAAGAAGACAAATTGAACAGGACTTCAAAATTCTATGGCTAGGGACTTCCTTGGTGGTCCAGTGGTTAAGAATTCACCTTATAATGCATGGGACAAGGGTTCAATGCCTGGTCAGGGAACTAAGATTTTACATGCCATGGGGCAGCTAAGCCAGTGTGCCACAACCAAGACCACACACAGTCAAATAAATAAATAAATTTTTTATTTAAATTCTAAGGATGAGTTGCTACCAAAAAGTCATAACTAAAACTCTTAAACAAATATGAAAATAGAAAAAAGTCTTTACAGATGTGCAAAATAACAAAGAAAAGGATTTACTTCCTCTGTACCTTTCCTTAGGATGTTCCAGAATTATAAGCATCACTAAAACAAGAATTAAACCAAGAAAGAGAAAGATACAGCAGTCAGGAAAGGATTGGAAGATAAAGGTTGGGGTGGGGGGGAGGAATGTAACACAAGAGAAAAGGGAAGTCCCAGGATCATATCAGGCCACGAGGGCAACCACTGACTATCCAAGAGATGGCTCCAGGAAAATAAATGGAATGAATATGTTACAGTTGGATTTGCCCATGTGGAACACTACTTGAAAGAAAGGAGGAAAAATAGCAAAGGGTAAAAGGCACAAGGAAATGGACAAATGGAAGCAGATCAGGCAATTACTAACTACAGAAAAATCAAAAGTTATTTAAGAAACAATCAGGACAGTGCTTGGCAAAGAGAGCAATCTTTATTTAGTCCAGTGATACAAATATTTAATAGTGATTTAACTGAAAAATGTGATATATCAACACCAAGAGGATTGACAAGGGGTAAAAATATGGGAATATGTGTGCTAAATGGCATCTTCCAAATAGTAAATCAATATAAACTTCAAAATTAAAAAATAAAGAGAGTGCATATTGACACATCATTTAGACACATGGAAGTAATTATCAGATTGGGTATTCTCCTCCAAATAGTGTGTATAGATTCTTCTTGCTAACCTTGAGCACCCCCAACACCACCTTTTAGATCCAACTGGAAGGCTGACAATGGGTGTTCTCATAACCACTCCAAAAGAAGTTTACAGAAGGCTGGAGAGAGCAGAGACCAGAGCCCGCCCCAGGGTCAGATTGGGATGGGGGAATTTTTCTCTGTTGTTGGACTTCCATATTTCATTCTCTTGTCACAGGAAAGCAATTTTCCATGTGCTTAGTCACTCAGTCATGTCCTACTCCTTGCGACCCCATGGACTGTAGCTTACCAGACTCCTCTGTCCGTGGGGGTTTCTCCAGGCAAGAATACTGGAGTGGATTGCCATGCCCTCCTCCAGAAGGATCTTCCCAATCCAGGAATCGAATCCAGGTCTCCTCCATTGCAGGCAGATTCTTTACCACCTGAGCCACCAGGGAAGACTACTGAGAAGAAGGATCAAAGAAAATTCCCAATTTTCCCTTGAGAGATCCCCTCGAGAAGGGAATAGTTACCCACTCCAATGGCACCCCACTCCAGTACTCTTGCCTGGAAAATCCCATGGACGGAGGAGCCTCGTAGGCTGCAGTCCATGGGGTTGCTGAGAGTCAGACACGACTGAGCGACTTCACTTTGACTTTTCACTTTCATGCATTGGAGAAGGAAATGGCAACCCGCTCCAGTGTTCTTGCCTGGAGAATCCCAGGGACGGTGGAGCCTGACGGGCTGCCGTCTATGGGGTCGCACAGAGTCGGACACGACTGAAGCGACTTAGCAGCAGCAGCAGCAGCCAGTATTATTGCCTGGAGAATTCTGTGGACAGAGGACTGATGGGCTATAGTCCATGGTGTAGCAAAGAGTCAGACACGACTGAACGACTAACACTTTCACTTCATATTATTATTATAGCCACACCTCCCATCCTCGCTCATAACCTTAATCATTTTAAATTAAGGTGTGTCAAGAGTTTCCAGGATTTACCTTCTCTGTCACTTCAGTCTGGTTCCATTGCATTATAGCTAATATAAAGTCTTTGAATTTTGTGGAATGTAGTTGGCACCATTCCCTGGTTTCAAAACAAATTAGTTGGGGATATTTTGGTTTTGTTTCTTCAATGTCTTATCCATTTCTAATTCTGAGAAAGCTTCAGAATTTTGTACTTAAGCTACCATCTTTCCCAGAAATCTGTGGCAACTGGCAAGGTTTCCTGATTCTCCTAAATGTGTTTAACACATATCTAAATATTTTTACAAAATGTATTAAAAATAGACCTTTTCAAATGCATAACCTAAAAAGGACGTATGCTTCAACGTATATTACTTCACACTACTTAGTCCTGTATTGATTCAATTATACATTGTTAGCAAGGATGTTTAAAATTCTAATGCAAACAAGAGGTGGTATACCCACACAATGGAATATTATTTGACCACAAAAACGAATGAAGCACATCATGAATAAAGTGTGAAAGAAGCCAGTTACAAGCGGCCATATGCCGTATGCTTTCATTTACACGAAATGTCCAAACTAGACAAATCTGTAGAGACATAAAGTACGTTAGTGTTTCCCAGGAGATGTGGGGAAGGAAAATGGGGAGTGACTGCTAACAGATACGAGTGATGAAAATGTTTTGGAATTAAAAAGTGGTCATGTTTGCACAACTTTCTGAATACACTGAAACTACTGAAGTATATACTTTAAAAGTGTGAATTTTATGGTATGTGAATTACAACTCAATAAAAAATATCTATTGCAATCTCCCTGGGGGCTTGAGACCTGTTGAAAAATTTCAAGTGATAGCATACACAATTGAATGCAAAAAAAAAAAAACAAAACACAGTACTATGGAGAAAATCCCAAGCCTTAAATTACCTAAGGTAGAGTTTTATGTACCAATAATAGAATCAAAAATATTATTAAATGTTAAAACAAAATGGAATTTCTGAAATGCATATTGCATGCTATCATTTGTATAAAAAAAAGAAAATAGAGGCTATATAAATGATTTTATATATACATAAAATATCTTTAGGCAAAACATAAAAGTTGGTTACAGTGGTTACCTCCAAAAAGAACTGGCTAAGGAGAGTATAACAAGGTGGTGAGACTTTTCGCTATATACTTTATACTACAGTATTCAAACTTCAGGAGACGGTGAGGGACAGAGAGGCCTAGGCTGCTGCAGTCCATGGGGTCAAAAAGCATCGGTCACAACTGGGCAAACCATGTGAATGGAATAATCATTCAAAATAAATCAAAGTTATTCTTGCCTAATTATACTTCATATTACAAATGCAGTCTCCAACTAGAATTGTGGATTTGTCTATTTCTCCTTTCAGTTGTATTAGCTTTGCTTTCATATAGTTGAAGTTCTGACATCAGATGTACACACAATTAAAGCAATTACGGCTTCTTAATGAGTTGACCTATTTTATACTAAGAAATGTCCCTCTCTCGCAGACATAGAGAACAAACAGTGGGGGAAGGAGCAGAAGTGAAAGTGTTAGTTGTTCCATGGTGTTCAACTTTTTGCAACCCTATGAACTGTGGCCCATCAGGCTCCTCTGCCCATGAATTCTCCAGGCAAGAATACTAGAGTGGGTTGCCATTTCCTTCTCTAGGGGATCTTCCTGACCCAGGGATCAAACCTTAGTCTCCTGCATTGCAGGCGGATTCTTTACCGTCTGAGCCACCAGTGCAGGAGAGGGTGAGACAAATGGAGAGAGCAGCATGGAAACATATACATTACCATATGTAAAACAGATTGCCAGTGGGAAGTTGCTGTATGATGTGGGAGCTCAAACCGGTGCTCTGTGACAACTCAGAGGGGTGGGATGGCAAGGGGGGTGGTAGGGAGGTTTAAGAGGGAGAGAACATATGTATATCTATGGCTGATTCATGTTGAGGTTTGACAGAAAACAAAATTCTGTAAAGCAATTATCCTTCAATTTAAAAAAAATTAAAAAAAGAAACATCCTGCTATATTTTGTAATATTTCTTGTTTATAAGTTTATATTGTCTGATATCAGTATAGCCAGGTTTCTTTTTATTAGTATTTGTATAGTATATTTTTCCCTATCCTTTCACTTTAAACCTGTCTTTATATAAAAAATGAGTTATCTAACTTGACAATCATGCTTTCTTTTCTATCTTTTAATAGATTATAATATTTTCAATAACTATTTTAAGATTATTTTCTACTAATTTCATCATTGTTATTTCCAGGTCTGTTTTATCGGTCAATTATTTTGGTAATAGACTTTTTAAAAAAGCAATTTTAGGTTCACAGCAAAATTGAAGGGAAAGTTCCCATATATATCCTGCCCTAACAAATGCATAGTCTTCCCATTATTAACATTCCACACCAGAGTGGAAAATCTGTTACATTTAATAAACCTTGACACATCATTATCACCCAAAGTCCATAGTTTAAATCAGGGTTCACTTTTTGTGTTGTATATTCTATGGATTTTAACAAATGTTTAATTGCTATTATAAGTTCATACAAAATGGTTTCACTGCCCTAAAATTCTTTGTTCCACCCATTCATCCCTTTCTCCCTTCAACCTTTGGCAACCACTGGTTTTTTTTAACTGTCTCCATAATTTTGCCTTTTCCAGAATGTCATATAATTGGAATCACAATATATAACCTTTTCAGACTGGCTTCTTTCACTTAGGAATACACATTTAAGTTTCTTCCATGTTTTTTCAAGACTTGATAGCTCATTCTCTTTAGTGCTGAATAATATTCTGTTGTCTGAACATTTCACAGTTTATTTACCTATTCACCTACTGAAGGACGTCTTGGTTGCTTCCGAGGTTTGGCAATAGTGAATAAAGCTGCTGTAAACATCTGCATGCAGGTTTTTGTGTAGAGATAAGCCTAGAAATCTTATGAGGTTGAATAGGAAAGGTATTAGGGCTTTCCTGGTGGCTCAGATGGTAAAGAATCCACCTGCAATGTGGGAGACCTGGGTTCCATCCCTGGGTTGGGAAGATCCCCTGGAGGAAGGCATGGCAACCCACTATAGTATTCTTGCCTGGAGAATCCCCCTGGAGGGCTACAGTCCATGGGGTTGGAAAGAGTGGGACACGACTGAGCGACTAAGCACACAGAGGAAAAGTATAAGACTAAATGAGTAAAAATAATGAAGCAACAGAGAGTAGGATGCTCAAAACCAGAGATTTGGGAGACATTTGTAAATTGGAAATGGAAGGATCAAGTCTAAGAGAATGATAGCTTCCTAGTTGAAGTGGAGGGAAAGAAAAGATCTATGAAAGTGATCACGTCAAGGAACTGTGGGTCTATCAGATGATAACCTACCAGGAATCCTAAGATTAAGGGGTAGGCCTGAAAAATTCCATGGACAGATGAACCTGGCAGGCTACAGTCCATGGGGCTGCAAAGAATTAGACACATCTGAGTGACTGAGCACACAGGAAATCAGAAAGTAAGGTACTACTCATCAGTGAAGAAGAACAGATGACCAGGAAATTGCAAGATGTACTAAATTGTAAAGTCTAATGCTATAGACTTCAGAGGGGATGTGTTTTTTGGTTTTGGTTTTTCAGGACGAGAGAAGTAACAGTGAGGAGCAAGGACCATGCCTATCCTGTCACTCCATCCCTACCAAACCTTGAGTTATCTGAAATGTAAAAGTGAAGTCCACTTCCCCTTGAGGAGGTCGCAGGGAAAGCAGTGCCTTGGAGGGAGGTCAGACATGAGTTATAGATTACTAATGACGGTTAATATCATGAAATAGAAAAGAACCACCCAAGCAAGCTGTTGGTGTAGAAGAAGGGAAGAGGGAAAGGTCAGAACCCTGGGAAACATGGGTATCAAAATCCCACACTGAATTTTTAATTATTTTGAATTAAAAATACACATATATATAATTTTTTGGCTATGCTGTGAAGCTTGCAGGACCTTAGTTCTCCCACCAAGGACTGAATCTGTGCCCCCTGCACTGCAATACAGAGCAGAGTCCCAACCACTGGACCTCCAGGGAAGTTCCATGTGTACATAATCTTAAACTTTGAATAATTTAAGCTAAAAGGCTTATACTGAAAAGGGACAGATTCCTACCTGTACCTTTCTTCATGCCCTGACCCTACTCTACAGAGGAAATATCTCAAATCCATTGTCAACTATTCCTGTTTTGCTTGGTATTTGCCTCCATATATTTAACTAACCACTATGCTTCTATCTCTTGATTCATCAATGTTAGACTTTAGGTATTAACCATTGCCTTTCCATTATGGTGGACGAGGGCTTAACTCTTCCATAACATCTTCTTTCTCCACACACCACCATCACACCTCAGCCAACATCTTAGTAATTTTTGATAAAATCACTGATCAGTGTTTATATTCTAGTAATGCATGTTAATGCTTCTGAGGAACCTTTGCTATTATATGTTCTTCCTGTATTATTCAACCCTTCATTTTTCACAGAATCGATAAATATCCTATCTTTTCATTTGTTTGATTTTCAGTGTACTTCTAACATTTTTTTGCCCAAATGTTCTAACATCTCTGTCATCTACCATCAATAACTCACTGCATATACTCAAACACATCAGTCCCATTTATTTCCCCTGGAGATCTTTCTCCCTGAAGACTCCATGTTTCTGCTTCTTGGCTGGTGTTTCTCTAGGCGTGCTACACAGCTCTTATTTTTAGGACTTCTCTTTGCTGCTTTCCCTCCCCTTTTCCAGATCCTATGTCTTCCTCTTTCTTGGTTTACTTCTGCATTTTTGCTGAACGTATTCTCATATACCTTCCTAAGAGAAGTTGCATGGGAGATATAGTTTCTGAAACCTTAAACTCCTGAAAATTTGTTTATTCTTCCTTTGTAGAAGGTATACAATCAAATATACTTGATTGATAATTTGATGAGGTATAGAATTTGATATATTATTTTACATACATGATTTTTGAATGTGGATTTATAACAGAATTAATACATTAGATATTATAAATAGAAAAATGAGATGTGAGGAAGTAGAGACAAGGGCAGATGTCCTTTTTGAGCTTGGGACTTCCCTGGTGGCTCAGACAGTAAAGCGTCTGTCTACAATGCGGGAGACCCAGGTTTGATCCCTGGGTTGGGAAGATCCCCTGGAGAAGGAAATGGCAATCCACTCCAGGACTATTGACTGGAAAATCCCATGGACAGAGGAGCCTGGTAGGCTACAGTCCATGGGGTCGCAAAGAGTCGGACATGACTGAGAGACTTCACTTTAAAATGCAAGAGAAGAGAGATAACTAAATAGGGTGCAAGAGAGAGTTTTTTTATTCCTTCACAATATAAAATATGAAGGAGTTTAATAATATTTGTGGATTTCAAAAGGGCTCCCCAGGTGGCTCAGTGGTAAAGAATCCACCTGTCAATGCAGGAGATATGGTTTCGATTCCTGGATCAGAAATATCTCCTGCAGAAGGAAATGGCAAGTCACTCCTGTATTCTTGCCTAGGAAATCCCATGGACAGAGGAGCCTGGCAGGCTACATAGTCCAAGAGGTCTCAGAAGAGTCAGGCATGACTTAGTGACTAAACAACAACAACATAGATTTCAAAGGAGACGAAATAAGAAGAGAAAGAGGATCTAATAAAACATGATCTTTGCCCTAGGAAAGAGAAGAATAAAGGCATGGTTGAAAAGTTAGCCTTAAACAAGAAGAAAAGTATTTTTTCCTCTAAAATTAGAGGAAGGCAGATTGAGGGAGGTGGAGGGTTCATTGATGACGGCCATAAGAAGGTCAGGATGTTGAGGCAGTCCACACAGCACAATGACCTTAATTTTCTCTCTTCAGTAGAGGCATGCATGGGTTCTGAGAGAGAGAATAGAGAAGATGGGAGCAATAGACTGAGTAGGGAAGCAGAAGTTTAGGGATGGGAGAAAGCTGGATCAGTTGAGTTCAATTCACTCACTCAGTCGTGTCCAACTCTTTGCGACCACATGGACTGCAGCACGCCAGGCTTCCCTGTCCATCAACAACTCCCGCAGCTTACTCAAACTCATGCCCATTGAATCGGTGATGCCATCCAACCATCTCATCCTCTGTTGTCCCCTTCTCCTCCTGCCTTCAATCTTTCCCAGAATTAGGGTCTTTTCCAATGAGTCAGTTCTTCGCATCAGGTGGCCAAAGTGTTGGAGTTTCAGCTTCAGCATCAGTCCTTCCAATGAATATTCAGGACTGATTTCCTTTAGGATGGACTGGTTGGATCCCCTTGATGTCCAAGGGACTCTCAAGAGTCTTCTCCCACACCATAGTTCAAAAGCATCAATTCTTTGCCACTCAGCTTTCTTTATAGTCCAACTCTCACATCCATACATGACTACTGGAAAAACCACAGCTTTGACTAGATGGACCTTTGTCGGCAAAGTAATGTCTTTGCTTTTTAATATGCTCTCTAGGTTGGTCATAGCTTTTCTTCCAAGGAGCGTCTTTTAATTTCATAGCAGTAGTCACCATATGCAGTGATTTGGGAGCCCCCCAAAATAAACTGTCACTGTTTCCATTGTTTCCCCATCTATTTGCCATGAAGTGATGGGACCAGATGCCATGATCTTCGTTTTCTGAATGTTGACTTTTAAGCCAACTTTTTCACTCTCCTCTTTTACTTTCAGCAAGATGCTCTTTAGTTCTTGTTCACTTTCTGCTGTAAGGGTGGTGTCATCTGCATATCTGAGGTTATTGATATTTCTCCCAGCAATCTTGATTCCAGCTTGTGCTTCATCCAGTCCAGCATTTCTCATGATGTACTACGCATATAAGTTAAATAAGCAGGGTGAAAACCTTGACGTACTCCTTTCCCGATTTGGAACCAGTCTGTTGTTCCATGTCCAGTTCTAACTTGTTTCTTGACCTGCATAGAGATTTCTCAGGAGGCAGGTAAGATGGTCTGGTAGTCCCATCTCTTTCAGAATTTTCCAGTTTGTTGTGATCCACACAAAGGCTTTGGCATAGTCAGTTAAGCAGAAGTAGATGTTTTTCTGGAACTCTTTTGCTTTTTTGATGATGCAACAGATGTTGGCAATTTGATCTCTGGTTCCTCTGCCTTTTCTAAATCCAGTTTGAACGTCTGGAAGTAAGTGCACGGTTCATGTACTGTTGAAGCCTGGCTTGGAGAATTTTGAGCATTATTTTGTTAGTGTGTGAGATGAGTGCAATTGTGCGGTAGTTTGAACATTCTTTGCCATTACCTTTCTTTGGGATTGGTATGAAAACGGACCTTTTCCAGTCCTGTGGCCATTGCTGAGTTTTCCAAATTTGCTGGCATATTGAGTGCAGCACTTTCACAGCATCATCTTTTAGGATTTGAAATAGCTCAACTGGAATTCCATCACCTCCACTAGTTTTGTTTGTAGTGATGCTTCCTAAGGCGTACTTGACTTCACATTCCAGGATCTCTGACTCTAGGTGAGTGATCACACCATCATGATTATCTGGGTCATTAAGATCTTTTTGTATAGTTCTTCTAAGTATTCTTGTCACCTCTTCTTAATATCTTCTGCTTCTGTTAGGTCCATACCATTTCTGTCCTTTATTGTGCCCATCTTTGCATGAAATGTTCCCTTGGTATCTCCAATTTTCTTTAAGAGATCTCTAGTCTTTCTAATGGAGAAAGCAATGGCACCCCACTCCAGTACTCTTGCCTGGAAAATCCCATGGACAGAGGAGCCTGGTAGGCTGCAGTCCATGGGGTCGCTAAGAGTCAGACACGACTGAGCGACTTCACTTTCACTTTTCACTTTCATGCATCAGAGAAGGAAATCGAAGTCCACTCCACTGTTCTTGCCTGGAGAATCCCAGGGACAGCAGAGCCTGGGCTGCGGTCTATGGGGTCGCACAGAGTCAGACACGACTGAAGCGACTTAGCAGCAGCAGCATTCTTTCCCATTCTATTGTTTTCTTCTATTTCTTTGCACTGAGAAGGATAGCAGAGTATAATAAAGCTGGATAGCAAAGTATAAAAGGATTGCCAAGTAGCTGAGTTACAAAAATAATTGCTACTCACCATCTTGCTCTGTATTTTAGAATTGTAAGAGTTAGCCTCATTGGAAAAGACCCTGATGCTAGGAAAGATTGAAGGCAAAATGAGAAGAGGGCAGTGGAAGGTGAGATGGTTAGATAGCGTCACTAATTCAGTGGACATGAGTTTGAGCAAACTTTGAGAGGACAGAGGACAGAGGAGCCTGGTGTGCTGCAGTTCATAAGGTCACAAAAGAGACATGATTTAGTGACTGAACAACAAGAGTCAGAGAGGAGGTGTCCAAGCCAAACACTTTGAGTTCCCTTTCCATGCTGCCAGGATGATCAGGGTCAGCTTTGAATGGGAAAGCCAGAAGTAGAGAGAGAACATGTTGGATCTCCTTGTGCCTAACAGGTCTTTACTGAATATGAAGTTCCCACTTCCCCACAAGTGACTCTCCCACCCTAAGATCAAGTTGCTAAGGGTGTCCAGGCAATGTACCGAGCTGCCTGAATCACAAGCGCTGTGGAATTGCTTCAAAAACGTGCTGCACAGGTGGTGACAGAGCCAAGGAAGTGAGAACATGTTTAATAACTTGTTTACAGGGCTTTTTGTTGTTACGTGTCATTTTCTCTCACAAGATATGATTTATGCAAAGCACTGCCAAATATGTTTAGCAACATGCCCTGTTTCCAGGGAAATCTACTATACTGTATTCAAAGCTGTAAATGCAAAAACGTGCATTTTTTTTTCAGATGAAGAAACTGAGGCACAGAGTGGGTGAGTAAGGTCAAAGAGCTAGTAAGCAGTGGCATTGAGAATCAATGTGGTGGTGTGACTTGGTCCAAATCATGAACTCTATTACCGTTTCACCTGAAGTATATACACATATTTTGTACATTCAAGCATCCACTCAGTTATTACATATTGAAGAGCTGTATACTTGGAGAGAGGAAGGGAGGAGACAAAGAGGACGGGAGAAGAGAAAGTGTCTCAAGTCCACCATAGACAAAGAGCTCGTAGAGCCCTAGCATCCATCTGAGAACAAGCTGATAACACAATATAAACCAAATGCACAGCAAATGGAGTCTTCTTTGAGGCTCCCTTGTAAAAACTGTGACCCAGCCTCTGCTTATGTATCTCAAATTGCTACTGCTAAGTCGCTTTAGTCGAGTCCGATTCTGTGTGACCCCATAGATGGCAGCCCACCAGGCTCCCCTGTCCCTGGGATTCTCCATGCAAGAACAATGGAGTGGGTTGCCATTTCCTTCTCCAATGCATGCAAGTGAAAAGTGACATTGAAGTCGCTCAGTCGTGTCCGACTGTTAGTGACCCCATAGACTGCAGCCCACCAGGCTCCTCTGTCCATGGGATTTTCCAGGCAAGAGTACTGGAGTGGGGTGCCATTGTCTTCTCTGATGTATCTTAAAACATACAGCTAAAAGCAAAACTAAGTTCTTCTTCAAACTATAATTCTTCTGTTGGAAATTCTGTTAGCTAGAACGGCACTGTCCGATAGAAATAAAATGCAAACCTTACAAGTAATTTTTAGTTCTCCAGTAGCCATGTGTTTTTAAAATAGGTGAAATATTTATAATAATACATTAATTTAGCCCAGTATATCTGAAAGTCATTTTAACATTTGATCAATATAAAAATTACTGAAGAGATATTTTACATTCCATTTCTCACACTAAGTCTCCAAAATATGGTACGTAATTTGTACTTCCAGCAAATCTCAATTTGGACGAGTCACGAATTTCAAGTGCTCGACAGTCACATGTGGCCAGTGGCGATGATATTGAACAGTAAAGAGCTGCAAGTTACTTATTGGGAGGCAAACTTGGCCTTCGAATATTCCATTCATAAATTCTGGTTATACTCCATGGAGTGAGAGAGTACAACTCACCCCTTTCAGAGGCCTTAGCCTCTTTCGTATTACGGCTACAGAGTATAGATCTAGAATTGAAGCAGCTTGCCCAAGGTCATCCACTGAGTGGTAGGAAACCCAGGATGAGCACTCAGATGTTCTAACTCCCAGGGCTGTGCTCTTTGGAAAACACCATGCCGTTAATACTTTCTCTCACATGGCAGACTTCACATGTTTTACGACGTTTGGAAATACCCTTGGACTTCTGTTCTCAAGGAAAACTCGTGTAGTTGACCTCCATATGTGCCTCTCAGACCTGCGCCTTGACTAATAGGGTATTTTGCATATTGTAAGCACTGTAAAAATGGGTTTTAATCATTTGTGCATTGTACAAGCAGTACATATAGAAATTATTATTCAACTGCCATTATGTAGTTACTCAAACATTGTCACATGTACAGCATGTAAAAGCACTGGGTCAGATGATCATAAAGGAAAAATGAAACTTGAGATGACCTAATTCGCCCTCATGACATCTGATAATCACTGGATTATTTTCTAGTGTTCTTGAATTCCATGCTACAGAATATGGTATAGTCTTTTTCTGGGAATCAGTGTTAAACACACTGGTCTTCATTACCCAGAATGTATCCCTCTGTAGAGTTAAGGCAATCTTTTCTCATTTCTATGTGACAGAACTTTCCCCCATTTCCCCTAATTTGGCACAGATTACTGCGAATGATTCTGAGACCTCATTTTCAAGTTCCTTCATCACTCTGAAAATTAATTTGTTTGGAGCTTTGTTTTAGGTGAATGTCCTCTTACTTGCCTATTCCCAATCAAAGCTCTTATGTCAGTGATCCTCAAAGTGTGGCCTCCAGCCCCCTGCAGAATATTGAGATCCTTTCAGCAAAGCAAATGAATATATTTCCTGTCAGTAATAAATTTCAAGCTTTTGAATAACAATTAATATTTTTAAAAACTTGCATCTGCCACCATTAACTTGACAGCTTTCCAATATTTAAAGACTTTTCTGATGAGCCCAGAGTGATATTAGCAACCATGACTTTTTTTTTTTAACATTGTGTAAGGAAATGTGTCAACATTTGGAAGATCTACACAACTCAATGAACCAATATTTTCCAAATAATCCATGTATGATGTTACAAAATCATGCATGGATAAAAGATCCATTCAAGGAACAGGATGAATCAATGTGTTTGCATTAATATACAATACAAAAAGTTCACTGAAGGTTTCCAATTCCACATTGTGCCTAACTTTAAGGAAATTACAACTTGGTGGGTTGGTAGTGCCAAATAAAAACATCTACCCTGGTAGCCCAGACAGTAAAGAATCTACCTGCAATGCAGGAGACCCAGGTTCAATCCTTGGGTTGGGAAGATCCCCTGGAAAAGAGCATGGCAACCCACTCCAGTATTCTTGCCTGTAGAATTCCACGGATAGAGGAGCTTGACAGGCTACAATCTGTGGGGTCACAAGGAGTCTGACATGACCGAGCAACTTTCACTTCACTTAACTCCACTTAACAATTATCTGCAAAGGCTGTTAACATACTTCTTTTCCTAACTACATACTTATGTGAGGCCATATTTTCCTCACATACTACCACCAAAAACCATACCATAATAGATCAAATGCAAAAGCATGTATGAAAGTCCAACTCATTCTATTAAGGCAAGTAAAAAAAGATATGAAAAAATGTTTTTTTTAAGCTATCCTTGTATATTTTTAAGATTAGTTGTTTGTCAGTTGCTTCATTTGCTATTATTTTCTCCCATTCTGAAGGCTGTCTTTTCACCTTGCTTATAGTTTCCTTTGATGAAACTGCAGCCTATTATACAGAGTAAAGTAAGCCAGAAAGAAAAACACCAATACAATATACTAATGCATATATATGGAATTTAGAAAGATGGTAACAATAACCCTGTGTACGAGACAGCAAAAGAGACACTGATGGATAGAACAAACAGTCTTTTGGACTCTGTGGGAGAGGGAGAGGGTGGGATGATTTGGGAGAATGGCATTGAAACATGTATAATATCATATATGAAACGAGTCGCCAGTCCAGGTTCAATGCACGATACTGGGTGCTTGGGGCTGGTGCACTTGGTCGATCCAGAGGGATGGTATGGGGAGGGAGGAGGGAGGACGGTTCAGGATGGGGAACACATGTATATCTGTGGTGGATTCATGTTGATATATGGCAAAACCAATACAATATTGTAAAGTTAAAAAAATATTTTTTTAAGTCTGCAAAAACAAAACAAAAAAATAAAAGCTACCCTTATCACTAAATTTCTGTTTTGGAAAGCATATCATCTTCATCAAAAATGTTATCTTAATATGTAATGAGTTTATTTATTGTTACTTTTTAAATTAGTAAACATATATTAGGTAATAAGGCTTGAGTTTTAATTCCCTTTTTTTTTTTTAGCTATAAAGCATCTTTCTTTTTGGGCTTCCCTGATGGGTCAGTGGTAAAGAACCTACTGACTGCCATTGCAGGAAATGCAGGTTTGATCTTAGGGTCAGGAAGATCCCCTGGAGAAGGAAACGGCAACCCACTCGAGTATTCTTAGCTGGGAAATTCCATGGACAAAGGAGCCTGGCGAGCTACAGTCCATGGGACCACAGAAGTGTCAGGCACCGCTTAGGGACTAAACAGCAATGAACTACACGTGTAGACCTGACCCTCATACCTCGTCTAAAGAGGCCTCCCTGGTTCTACTCAGTCTTATCTCCTGTCTGTTTCAATCAGAATATTTGGCTTGGTTCTGTAATTACGTCATTTACTTCTTTTTTCTTTTTAAGTTATTCACATATTTTTCTCTTTTTTTTATTGTAACTATCATTTTTTATTTATTTTTTTATTTTAATTTTATTTAACTTTACAATATTGTATTGGTTTTGCCATATATCAAAATGAATCTGCCACAGGTATACATGTGTTCCCCATCCTGAACCCTCCTCCCTCCTCCCTCCCCGCACCATCCCTCTGGGTCGACCCAGTGCACCAGCCCCAAGCATCTAGTATCGTGCATTGAACCTGGACTGGCGACTCGTTTCATACATGATATTATACATGTTTCAATGCCATTCTCCCAAATCATCCCACCCTCTCCCTCTCCCACAGAGTCCAAAAGACTGTTCTATCCATCAGTGTCTCTTTTGCTGTCTCGTACACAGGGTTATTGTTACCATCTTTCTAAATTCCATATATATGCGTTAGTATATTGTATTGGTGTTTTTCTTTCTGGCTTACTTCACTCTGTATAATAGGCTCCAGTTTCATCCACCTCATTAGAACTGATTCAAATGTATTCTTTTTAATGGCTGAGTAATACTCCATTGTGTATATGTGCCACAGCTTTCTTATCCATTCATCTGCTGATGGACATCTAGGTTGCTTCCATGTCCTGGCTATTATAAACAGTGCTGCGATGAATATTGGGGTACACGTGTCTCTTTCAATTCTGGTTTCCTCAGTGTGTATGCCCAGCAGTGGGATTGCTGGATCATAAGGCAGTTCTATTTCCAGTTTTTTAAGGAATCTCCACACTGTTCTCCATAGTGGCTGTACTAGTTTGCATTCCCACCAACAGTGTAAGAGGGTTCCCTTTTCTCCACCCCTTCTCCAGCATTTATTGCTTGTAGACTTTTAGATCGTAGCCATTCTGACTGGCGTGACTTCTTTACCGTCTACTATCTTTACCGTCTACTAGCTTTCTCCATCCGGAGAAGGCAATGGCACCTCACTCCAGTACTCTTGCCTGGAAAATCCCATGGATGGAGGAGCCTTGTAGGTTGCAGTCCATGGGGTCCCGAAGAGTCGGACACTTACTGAGCGACTTCACTTTCACTTTTCACTTTCATGCATTGGAGGAGGAAATGGCAACCCACTCCAGTGCTCTTGCCTGGAGAATCCCAGGGACAGCACAGCCTGGTGGGCTGCCGTCTGTGGGGTCGCAGAGAGTCAGACATGACTGAAGCGACTTAGCAGCAGCAGCATGTGGCTCAGTTGTAAAGTCTACCTGACAGTTTAGGAGATGGGTTCAATCCCTGGGTGGGGAAGATCCCCTGGAGAAGGAAATGGCAACCCACTCCAGTATTCATGCCTGGAGAATCCCATAGACAGAAGAGCTTGGTAGGCTACACAGTCCATGGGGTCACAAGAGAGTCAGACATGCTTAGTGACTAAACAACAATATTGACCCACAGCACTATGTTAATTCCAGACCCTGGAATGCTTCACAAATTTGCAGAAGCCATGCTAATCTCTGTATGATTCCACTTTTAATATATGTAATGCCAAAACTAGTACTGAATTTTAGTTTCTCATATGGTAAATATCAATAGGTAAAGCACACAAACAAAAGCTCTTTGAGATCCTCCATAAATGTTAAGAGTATAAAGGAATTCTGAAACCAAACACTTGAAATGTGCTCCTTACACCACTGTTCTACCCATTCCAGATTGAAGACCATGTTCTCTTAAAGAAATTAAAGGTTTCCTCAAGTTGTTACAGGAAGTAGTATGTATAACATGATAATTAATGGCCTTGGGTCAGCAATCAAATTGACCTGGATTTAAGTCCTGGTTCTACTACTTACTAATTTTGCTATGTTCAACAAGTTGTTGAACTTTTCTGTACCTCAATTTCTCATGTATCAGATGGATATAATCGTACTTCCTACCTTATGAGAATTAAATGGCAAAACTTGTTGCACTTTTTAATCCAGAATAATCATTGTCATCACAGAGTTTTATACTAACAGTTGAAAGTAATATGGTGCTACTGTAATAATGGGAGGTATTCTAAAGCCTTGAAATTCTCTTCCTTCATCAGGAAGTCATTTTCCCAAATGAGTGCAATACCAGTTCAGTTTTTCTCCAAACCAACCTAGAAACTTGTTAAGATTTCTGGGTGCTAGAAACTTTAAACATCAAATCTTTTCTGTTGGAAAACTGAAAAGCATGTGTCATGCCTACATGATTGGTCAGTTTTCTGAGGATGTCTCTGTAATAACATCCATATCTAGGAAAAGGCCCAACTACAAAGGTTAAATCAAAGAGTTAACATGAGCAGGTGACAAAGTGATAACCCAGTACTGACTCTGAGAATGAACTTAACCATTATGTATCTGGTGACGACTCTCCCATGTTTCAAAACCGCTTTTATTGTGCATATACAAGACAATAGACCTAATCAGAATACTATTTTTTGTCAATGCCACTTTGGATACTGTAAGTCACAGAGCATTTGAAACGGGTTTTTACATATTGCACGCATGCTTAGTCACTCAGTCACATCTGACTCTTTGAGACCACCTGGACTTTAGCCCACCAGGCTCCTCTGCCCACGGAGTTCTCCTGGCAAGAATACTGGAATGGATAGCCATTCTCTTCTCCAGGGGATCTTTCTGACCCAGGGATCGAACTCCGGTCTCTTGCATTGCATGTGAATTCTTTAAAGTCTGAGCCACCAGAGGAACCATTTACATATTAAACCTGCATAAAACACTGTAATATACAATTGACATAATCATGTTTGGACCTATGATAATGCTAATTTTTCACTCAGTGTTGTTGACAAACAGCAGGAACTTTATATATAGCTGAGGGAGTCCCATGAATGTTCTTGGTTTAATATCTTATTAAGGTACTTGTAGCTAATTGCAATCAGATATATTTTGCTTTTCAAGCTCTCATCCACCTTTAAGGCTTTAAAGTCAGCATGAAAATCAGATATTTATTAATTTACCTTCAAGTTTGCTGACTCCTATCACTTCCATTTTTCTGTTGTCCATGTAGTGGTTTTTATTTTTAATATCAGATGGTATACTTTTTGTTGTAAGATTTCTATGTGATTCTCTTCATAATTTCTCTGCTGAGAACTTTTTCCATTCAGTTCAAGTGTGTTTATCTCTTGAAGTATAATAGTTGCATTTACATCTGATAATTCTAACATCTGGGTTATCTGGAGGCTGGCTTCTCGACATTTTTTTCTTTAGAAAAAGTATTCTTGGGTCTTCCTGGTTATGTAAAGTTGGATATTGGCTTATACCACCTCTGATCTTGTTGGAACTCGGGGGGATGGGAAAACATTTTGTTTGATTGTTTAGTTAAGCAATCAACCCAATAAGGCTCAGACTGCAAATTCTGTCTCACTTTTTGTGAGGGGGGGCTCCGATCTCAGTTTCATTTGTGAAGGCTGCTATGATGCCTCAGGTCTGTCCTATGCATGCCAGCTCAGTAGTGAGCCCAGGACATGTGGAATGTCACCCAAAGAATTAGAAGGTTTTCCAACTCTGGATTTTCCTCAGGATATCTTCAAGATTTCCCCACTCTCCCCAACCCCATGCTCTCTGACTCAGATGAAACTCTTTTTTCTGGTTCCTCTGGCCAGAAAGCTGGATGTCTCCAACCATGTACAGCTCCACCCTTAAGGCCGAGCTGTAAGAGAAAAGAGAAATCATGGGAAATCCTCATACAAGTTGCTTTTCCAAGTTTTGACACTCCTTCACAGTCTGCTTGCTTTTGTTTACTTTTCAGGGTTCTTAGGTACTATACTTGATTTTCACATTTGCTTCAGAGGTTGTCATTAGCAAGAATTGAGTGCTTTTGGTAAACCTTGACTGGATCTGTGAGTTCCCTGCCTACTTCTCCAAATGCTCTCTTCCACCAGTCTCCACTGTCATTTACTCTACACCAGCCTTTTTCTTCTTACAGGTTCCTAAATGACCAAGTTTGCACCTACAAGCCATGGAGCTTGCTCTTCCCTCTACCTAAAATCTGTTTCCCCGCTCTTAAATAAACACTCTATGACCTTTTCTGACTTCTGTGCGTGCTTAGTTGTTAAGTTGTGCCCAACTCTTAGCGACTCACGGACTGTACCCTGCCAGGTTCCTCTGTCCATGGGGATTCTCTAGGCAAGAATACTGGAGTGGATTGCCATGCCCTCCTCCCGGGGATCTTCCCAACCCAGGGATCAAACCCAGGTCTGCAGGCGGATTCTTTACTGTCTGAGGCACCAGGGAAGCTTTCTGACTTCTACACTACCATAATGCCAACTGGACATGGAAAGCATGCAACATGTCCTTGTTGGATGGCTAGCTGTTCTGCTAAACTGATAACCAGTTACTTTGAACAGTCCAGGTATTCTGGTCCAAGCAAAAATAAAATGTGAGTGTAGTTGATCAATTTAATAATAAACTAGTAAACAGAAAGAGCTCTCATTCTGCATCTCGATATGAAAATGTGTGTCAACAGCTTACTATCATACCTGTCAAGAAGTTTGCAAGATAATATTTTCCTCTTTTATGGCTCAAACAATTAAGGATTTCTCTTTGTAATTCATTTTGCATGACATACCCTGAGCTTAAGCTTGCTTTTCTCCCGTCAGTAATAAACAATATAGGCATGACTTCATTATCCGCTAGTTGTTGAGGCTGTTTTGTTTGCTTTGTAAATTCGATTCTGTTTAACAGGTAGGAGACAACCCTGTTAAAATCTAGATCTACTTACTAGTTGTCAGATGGGAAATGTAAGGACTCTGAACTTCAGTTTTTGTGCAGAAAACGATATACAACTATCTACCCTGAAGGGTAGGTAAAGTGCGTGAAATATCTACCACAGCGTCTGGCACATACTGCAGACTCAAAAGAACATTTTTTATTTTCCCACCCCTCCACCAGCCCCCAGTACTAAAAGTCAGTTTGAGCTCTCCCATGCGCTACTTCCTGCTTTCCCTTCTTCTCTTACTTCAGCTTCCTCTCTCTGTGTTTCTTTTATTTCAGTCTCTAGGTACCAGACGTATCATCACAGAATTCCCATGAATTTTAAATATGTGCCTTCAGGTTTTCTGATGTAGAACTGTGTTTGATTTTCCTGAAAAAGATTCAAGTTGCTTGAGGTTTTCAAGGACCTCCTAGTCAAGAATTTACCTCAATAAATCGTGTTCATAGTGATAATTTTGTTTTAATCTTATTGGATTTTTTATAGAAACAATGGCTTCAGTCTTCTCCAAGGACAGCTAAAACACATTAAGTATCTGCTGGGTCTGGCAAAAGGGAAATTTTACCTTATATGCACCTACTATTTTATAAAAAGACTAAGATTTATTTTCTCCTTCAAATACTCATTAATATACAGTACTAATAATCATAACAAACCCATGCATTATTCATATGAATTGTGATAGCTGTACACAGTAAACAATTAGCCAACTAATTACTTAAAGAACACTTGCGGTTCCCTTGTTGAATATAACCATGCAAAATGTTTTCCCACCAAATATACTTTCATGGAAATATTGAATAAAACTGGAAAGTTTGATGATTTTCATATCCATAAAATTTAAATACATTTATCTTCCTTACAGATAAGAATTAGAAAACTAGGAAATCTTTAATTTCAAAAATATGATAATAAAAAAGGAAAGCATGAGTTTCACAGTATCTATAGGTCATATTTTTGCCTTTGCATACTGTTCACTGACTACGCTAAAGCCTTTGACTGTGTGGATCACAACAAACTGTGGAAAATTCTTCAAGAGATGAAAATACCAGATCACCTTACCTGCCTTCTGAGAAATCTGTATGCAGGTCATGGAGCAACAGTTAGAATCGGACATGGAACAACAGACTGATTCCAAATTGGGACAGGAATACATCAAGGCTATATACTGTCACCTTGGTTATCTAACTTATATGCAGAGCACATCATGTGATATGCCAGGCTGGATGAAGCACAAGCTGGGATCAAGATTGCTGGAAGAAATATCAATAACCTCAGATATGCAGATGACACCACCCTTAAGGCAGAAAGCGAAGAGGAACTAGAGAGCCTCTTGATGAAAGTGAAAGAGAGTGAAAAGGCTTAGCTTAAAACTCAACATTCAAAAAACTAAGATCATGGCATCTGGTCCCATCACTTCATGGCAAATAGATGGGGAAACAGTGACAGACTTTATTTTCTTGGGCTCCAAAATCACTGCAGCCATGAAATTAAAAGACACTTGCTCATTGGAAGAAAAGTCATGACAAACCTAGACAGTATATTAAAAAGCAGGGACATGCCAACAAAGGTTTGCCTAGTCAAAACTATGGTTTTTCCCGTAGTCCTGTATGGATGTGAGAGTTTGACCATAAAGTTGAGCACCGAGGAATTGATGCTTTTGAATTGTGGTGTTGGAGAAGACTCTTGAGAGTCCATTGGACTGCAAGGAAATCAAACCAGTCAATCCTAACGGAAATCAGTCCTGAATGTTCATTGGAAGGACTGATGCTGAAGCTGAAGCTCTAATACCTTTGGCCATCTGATGCAAAGAACTGACTCACTGGAAAAGATTGTGAAACTCATGTGAAACTCATGCGAAAGGTTGAAGGCAGGAGGAGAAGGGGACCGCAGAGGATGAGATGGTTGGACGGCATCACTGACGCAATGGATGAGTTAGAGCAAGCTCCAGGAGCTGGTGATGGACTGGGAAGCCTGGTGTGCTACAGTCACAAAGAGTCGGACACAACAGAGTGACTGAACTGATAGATCATGTTTACCTGGAAAATATTAAATAGAAAAATATGACTAGCTATATTTTTCCCAAGTCTCAATTATTTCAAGAATAAACACTATGGTAAAAGCGTAGCTTATTTCCTTGAAAATTAGGTTGGAGACTTATTTATCAAAGCTTAAAGGAGCAAGTCACAAAAATATTCCAATGAGAGGTTCAGGAGATATTCCCAGTAAGTTTAACCGTTCAGCCAAGACCAATGGATATATGCAATATGGTTTTCTAAACTGACTTGGCAGTTTGCATGTTAGGGAAGCCCATTCAGATACCTTAAATTCTTTCTAAAGTAAAATGCAGTAGGAAAAAATAGCCGTGGACTCAGAATAAAAACAAAAAGCAAGACTGTCAAGGAAATCTTTTAAACCATTTAAAATCCTATTTTTAAAAAAGCTAATAGATAACATTTTCTTTCAAAATTTTATGTCCAGTTATACATAACTGCCTTGCTAGGAAAAGAAACTGGTCACTAGCAAATACCAGTTAAACAATGTCCTAATAAATAGTTGCAAATTTCTGTTGTATTGACTTAAATATACTATTTCCCTTTAATCACAAAGTTAAACTTCTTGTTTCTTGAATGGAGTAAGAGAAGAGTGTGTGTGTGTTGGGGGGAGGTCCCTCTTTGTGAAAAGACGTTTCTTTCACTATTATACAGTTCCTCAGGCTTTTGCTTATGAGTTAAGAATATAAAGCACTAGGCCATAAATTTCACTTTTCTTGAGTAACTCAAAATTTACAACTTGTTTCCTATTAATAAATTGTAACTGACATTTCCTTTCAGCTTTACAGAAGTGTTTAAGGCCATAACAGAACTTTAACGACTACTGAAAAGTGGTATCAAATATTGCCAAAATACAAACACACACATTTAGTAAGACTGCAAATTTAAAAATGAACACAACTCTGACAAAGAAGAGAAACAGATTATTTATACAGATTTTGCCAAACCAATTTAGAAAATAACATACCTTAGAACATTGTAACTATTTTGAGTAGTAGTCTTAAAAATTCTCCCTAGATATACCAATGTGAGCACCTGCATCCTCAGTAATGTCCGGCTCTTCATGACCCCATGGACTGTAGCCCATCACGCCCCTCTGTCCATGGGATTTTCCAGGCAAAAATACTGGAGTGGGTCGCCATTTGCTTCTCCAGGGGATCTTCCCAACCCAGGGATGGAACCCGTGTCTCCTATGTCTCCTGCATTGCAAGTGAATTCTTTACTGCTTGGGCAAGTCTCAGATATACCAACAGTAACCCTGAAAACTCAGAAATCAATACAGTTGTAAAAGGCAAGAACAAAATTTTATACAGGATGAGTGCATCTTGCTAATTAAAAGGATGAAAAATTCTAACCACTGTTTCAGGGGAGGCCTATCTGGACTTCTCAGTGCAATCTCTGTTTCTGTGTACCTGGTTCTTCCTTACCCTGTTCACATTCCCCACCCCTCCCCCACACAGCATTTATTAACTTATAAATGGTGTGGTGCTCATTCCTTATCTACTGATATTATCCTTTACTAGAATGTAAGATCTATGAGGACAGGGATCTATTGTTCACTCATTTGTATCCCACATATCTAGATCAGTACCTGATACATATCAAATGCTCTATAACAACTGAGTGACTTACAATTTAGTTTCTTTATTGCATCATGTTGTTTTGTTGCCATTTTGCTTTTTTTTTTTTTCCCAGTTTGCTTTGTTCTTAACTTCCTCTTCTTTGCTCAACAAAGCCTTCCCAGTTTTGTTGTTGTTCAGTCGCTACGTCCTATCCGACTCTTTGCAACCCCATGGACTACAGCACGCGAGGCTCTCACGTCCTTCATTCACTGTCTCCCAGTTTGCTCAAATTCATGTCCATGAAGTCGGTGATGCTATCTAACCATCTCATCCTCTGCTGCCCGCTTCTCTTTTTTACTTCAATCTTTCCCAGCATCAGGGTCTTGTCCTTCCAAAGCATAAGCTAGAATACAATTAATGATGCAATGTAACAAATTGTCCCCAAATCTCAGTGTAAGGTAATCTTAACCGCTTGCTCATGCTAATACCTAACATTCAATACAGGGGGAGGATTTGAGGAAGTTTTGCTCCATACAGTCACTCAAGAGACAGGCAGACAGAGCTGCACCATCTGGAACACATCATGTCCTTGGTCACTGTAGTAGAGAAGCCTCAGGATTGTACAAGGGATTTTATTTTCATTGCTTTTCCTTGGAAGCGTCATACCACTTTTCACTGCTAACTCACTGGAATAGTCAGAACAGCCCCTTCTAACTTAACGGGGGTGGAAATTCAGAGGAGCATATGGAAGGTGTGGTAATCATCATGGTGTCACATATCAATATTATAACTATTTTAATAAAGTCTATTTTCTCTATTAGAATGGAAACTCCTGAAGGGCCAGAGGATGTTGGTTGGATCTCTAATATAATCCAAACATCTACGGACTTGACAAACACTTGTTGAATAAAAAGTTTAAAACCAAGTATTAAAAATAATTAACCTTTTTAATTTTTTAAAGAAAACAAATACTGTCCATAAGAAAGCATCTCTGTTTTCATGTCCATCAGTAGCCAAATGGAATTTTGATATAAACATTTCCAACATACCAACTTTGGATAAATGCACAACTCAGAAAATAATTCAATAATGCACGTATCAAGATACTACCAACAAATTCATTAATATCCAAGACTCATTACTGAGTGTCAAAGTCAAGCAAGGTCAAGATTATTTTCATTATGATGAGCTGTAAAATTCCAGTGAAAACTGGTTGCCTGAATTAAACTATTTCATCTCTAAAACTGGAATCTAGCACTCTCAAACACGAAGTTCACCCAGCCACCCAGACCTCACTACACACACACACACACACACACACACACACACACACACACACACACACACACACACACACACACACACCCACCCCCCACCCTCTCACACTCTCTTTTAAAAACTGCCCATTAGGGCATTATAATGGAAAAAGAAAATAGAAACTGAAAGAGCATTTGTAAACATGGGATATCACTTAGACAACAGACTAGGCAGAAAAATCCTAAAAGTGTACATGAAAGCTGATAAATGATAAGCTACAGAAAGCCACATTTAACCATTTTAAGAATTTCACAACAGTGAACAGATTTGACAAACTGAAACACTAGAGCCATGACTATGAGCTTTGCTCCACTCCAGAACAAACAAAATCTCTAACCACTTTAAGAACAGATGAGAATCCACATGCAACAAAGGAGATATAAATATTTTTAATTGAAAAAATGAAAAATATAAATCCTTGTTAAACATTTCATTTAAAAATATGCAGCTTTATTTTAAAATGTGGTAATGCTCAAAAATGGCAGTTGACTTCACTCATATATGTAAAAATGTTGGTAAAATATCAATACATTGGTTTGTAAGTTATGTATTGCCCTCCAGCTAAATTTTTTCCACCAAAATTCTTAACTGTCAGGAAAAGTCTTATGTCCTAAGCCCACCATTATCAAACATGGTTAAGTTCCAGAGCTAAATGCGAACCATTCAAGAAATAGGTTTTGATGTGACAGAAGTCTCATGAGCACAGATATAGAGACAGCTAAGTGATAAACCAGCAGTAACTTTCTTTTTTGCAGGTGTTTAATTCACTCTAAATTGAGCAACTGTTTGGGAATTATAAAGAGTGAAAAGCTCATCCTTCTTTTCCAACTTATAAGGGAAATAGAAAGGTGATGATGAAATTAACTAATAGTGTTTCATACATTCTGTTTAACACATAATCCCAAAATGCAAATGTTTGAAATAGTTTTTGAAGAGAAATATCTACAATCTTAAGCCTGTCTATTCTAAATAAATGTAACTGTCTTATTTACCTAGACATGTATTATTGTGATGCCAACAATATTTAAACATCTATGACTGACCCACTGAATTGGAAAGGGCTCTCCAGTACACACATAATCTGCATCTGCAGCACTAGAAAGAATCCAATCAATGTCCATTTTCTGATGCAATTTAACATTCTACAAATCCATGAGAGAAATACTAAGCTTAAAGGCTTTGAGAGTATGCACAGTACAAATTTCACTATTTAAAGAAAATATATACATGAATATACAAGAAAAAAAACATGATTGTATAGTCACTGAAGTATTAATGGCTATTTCCAGGTGGTGGGATTATGAGTGAAGATTTTTTTATGGGAAACTGTTCTCAACATAGCTAACTTAAAAACCAAAGGGTATTCTCAAC
Organism: Bos indicus x Bos taurus; assembly: GCF_003369695.1. Classification (NCBI taxonomy): domain Eukaryota; kingdom Metazoa; phylum Chordata; class Mammalia; order Artiodactyla; family Bovidae; genus Bos; species Bos indicus x Bos taurus. The sequence goes on from NC_040101.1 coordinate 41,749,643, forward strand.
CAATGAAACTACTGTCCTTTACTGACTTCACATTACAAACTTTTAAAGCTACCAACATATGTATTTGTCAGAGTGGCTACATATATTCTGATACACTTGGAAGATCTCTTAAAAGATGGAAAAATAGCAAGATCATAAAAGAATATATTTACTCTAAAATTAAAAGCCATTGATAATCATTAGGTTTCCTACAGATACATAATTCCATAGGAAAATCAGTCTCTTTCATCTCATCTTTAGAAGTTTTTAAATGTTTTTCTCTATTATCTTTTTTGCTAGTTTTTTACGTATTTATACCAGTTTGGACTGAATATTTACACTATTTCCATTCACAAACATTCCTGCTTATCAAAACTTACCATCTAGCCATTTAAGACTAAGTTTTAGATCTGTGGCTAATTATCTGGCAAGAATAAAAGAATAAGAAAAGTTTCACATTAGCAGCAAATTAACTAGATTTAAGGGTCTTGATTTGTTGTGAGCCTTTGGAAGCCTGCATATTAAACACCGGTGATTTTTAAATTCTCAATGGAAATGGTGATGGCATTCACTTAACCAAGCTAGCTCAAATTAAGGGTAGTGAGAACATGCAATTAAGAAAAAAAAAAACAGTAAATTCCTATTTTCCAGACACCACCAAGATCATCTTATAAATCAGAATGATCTTAGACTCCAGGATGGTTTTCATCCATACTTAAGATATCTAAAAAGAAAAAAAATGTGTGTACTCACACACACACACACTTTTCATACTTTATATATTATTCACTTTTTCAAAGTTAGAGAAAATGTAAACTTGAAATAACATTAAATTGTTACATAAATGATCTGCTTTAACATTCGTATAAGCTACACTTTCACTTATTACCTTACTATGCTTTGTGAAAGGATATGCCTTACTTAGTTTTTGCGCTCTTAAAAATATGAGAAATAAGATTAAGTTCAGGAACATGAAGTCTTTAGACTATTGTGGAATATCAATTTTTAAAGAGTATAAGTCACAATGAACAGATGAAGCTTCCCATGTTGATGGCGTATTACAGAATCAAAGAATGGAAAAGCCACAAAATTGAAATCTGAGATATCAAATCCATTCTGGGCAATTATCTTCAGACACCCCACTTAGTAGAATATATATATATATAGATATATGCATGATTTTTCAAAAATCGTGAACATTTTGGGATTAGCGTATTATTTAATATGTGCAATTTAAATTGTGCTTGAAACAATTTACTAAGTATTAGACTAAGATCCTAAAAAAGCTAAATGCCTCTCAAACATGAGTAGATTGGTACTCTACTCCCAAACTGATAAGGGCCCATGTTTTTATGTAACTGCAGGCGTTGAAGGACAGCAGGGGGTTAAAAAAAAACCTTACAAAAAACTTATTAATTACATTTGGCTGCCCATCATTAAAATGTCAATGAACCTAAGCAATTTAAATTATAAATATTCTCATTTAATAAAACACCCACACAATGACAAGAATGAGACTTTAATCAGTTTTAAGTGGAGTTTATAACACTAAGAGATAAAGGGCTGTTAACAAACACAATAACAAATGGACATCTGATTGGTAGGAGGCATTATCCTGTACACATCGTATTTTTTGTGTATCCTCAGTGCATAGCATTTACACACAGAGCCACTGCTGCACAGCACAAGAGTATCTGAAGAGGCTGAATCAGAGTAAGGCTGTTGAACAGACTGAAATTTTTTAGTATATATATTCTATATGAAAACAGATTGAACTTTTGAACTGGCAGGGTAGAAGGCAACTCTGCCAAACACTGCAGTTAAAGCCCCCACTTTAGTGCACAGTTCCACCCCTTCCATCTGCATGCATGACACATTAACAGTATTTAAAGGTAAACGAGGCACTTTGTGGCAACCACAGCCATCGTTATGAACATATTGCACAAATTTTCTAGAACTAAACATTAACTTGTACCCTACTTTTATTTTTTAAAGCTGAAACATTTGATGCTGCCGGTAAACTCCACTCAAGTTTATAACCTGTGCCACAGTGAAAAATGGTGATGCTATTTACTCAACTACCCTTTAATAATAATGGCAGAAAAATGTTCAAGAGGAGCTACAGAGGACTTGGGATGGTACAGGGCCCCAGTTGTAAGCTTTCTTAAAAGTGATGCCTTCAAGTAACTTCAGACAAGTAAGCGGCTGCACATCCAAAAAGTCTAAGAAAACATTCCAGAAACTCAGAGATTTACCTACAGAATGCATTTCAGGCTAATCATGAATACTGTCATAAATAAAGTTTTAATTAGGACTCGGAAACCTTTCAGTCATAGCAATTCTTGTCAAATTCTATGGGCATGGTAACTGAAATAAAGGAGAGTAGTATGTATAATATATATTTATATATATATAATATATATAATGCCATTTTTCCATTTCCAATGACTACACCATAAAATGTAAGCAAGGCTTCTCAAAAACATCGAAACATTCAAAATCAAAACCCTCATTCAGACCTTCACATTCCAAAGGAAAAATAATAACAGTGCAAAAGCCCATTATAATGTCATTATTTATGACCTGGCCCTCCATGTTACATATTGGAACAATACAAGTTATGCTTTAATATACTGTGCCCAAAACTGTAACAAACAACAGTATTAATAACTATCTTCAAAACACAAATAGTTGATTTTCATTTTAGTCAACAGTTTTCAGCTTTTATGAAAGACAAGGTGAGATAAATTTCAATGATAAGGGCTGAGGAATAGGTGTCTCTAACTTTACCAATTTAACTTATGAGCAGTCAATCAATTCTCTACATATCAGTGTTTAAATATAAATGTGTAAATACTAACCGCTTTGTTAAAAAATTTTAAAACCTTATTTTTTGAATGAAACTGACGAGGTATGGAAAACATGTCAAGATTATTTACTAAAGAATATTTTAGATGAAGTTCTGCCTAATCTATTTACCATCAAACTCTATAAATGCTGCTCTAGTAGGTCCTATGCAATCTGTATTTGTAAATTAACTAGGTCAGACCACAGCTAGTGAACAATTTCAGCACCAATAAGTTATTGAAAATGAGATTTTACACCAATAAGAAATAAATTGGCTGGATAGTCAAATGTTTCAAGGTCAAGGTGTAATTTGAAAGATATCAAATTTCTGGGAAAAAAATGATTTTTAATCATATCTTCACATTAACTTTACAATAGTAGTTGTACTCTGCTTAAAATCATATGCAGTCTGGGCATATCAAATATATGATATTTAAGAAGTGAAATTGAAGCCCTAATCCTAACTCTAGCACTATGAAAAATGATTCAACACTGCACATTTAAAAAAATCTATTCTTTCAATAGCAAATTGATAAAAGCATTATGTGGGACAATTTCTACTGAAAAAGTAAATGACTTATTATTTGTGCAGTGTTGAAAATTTACTGCAACTCTAATTTCCTTTTTAACACAAATAACGTCCTTTTAAATATAAACATTATATGTATTCAATATTCAAGTAAAATTCCCTAACAGTTAATGACATTTAAAAAATGTGCAAAACTGCAAAACTCATTGTAATAGAATGTGTAAGGTCAAAAGGGTGGAACGGCTGACATCTATTGGATTGAATAAGTGCATCATAAATTTTTAAAGAAAAAAAAACCGCTTACTGTAGAATCTCAAATTGAAATTTCCTGTGCAGCATTACAAAATATTGTATATTTAATGAGAAAAAAGAAGCTTGTAGGCAGCACATGAAGCATCCACAGCAGGTACATGATTGAAAACTAATAACGTTAAGTGTAAGTTGTTGACTGATGTAGGTACTAATAGCATCTGACTTTTAGCACTGGCCTTGATTACACAGGAGATGGAGCAGTCATTACAACTGAGAAAACATATTTAATAAATCATTGTCGATTTTTATAATGTTTCAAGCCCATTCTTTGTTGATAGCCTCCACATTTGTATGGTTAAGTCATTGTTGCTGTGTTTCTTATCTATGACCACATTACTTTTAAATCCCTTCATTTGTGGATTCTGAAGATGTTGTGGAAGGTTCATTCCTGTACCCCAATACAGATTCACTCCCTCTAGCTGCCTTTTCTAGCACCAATATGCTTAAAAAAAATAAAATGCACAAATAACAAGCAGTGACAGCGGCCAATTCCTCAAACGTCCAGATTAATAACTGTAGCATGCTAAAGAAAGGTGCGTGTAAATAGCTGGAGATGGTATATGGTCCAGAGTCCAGCACACAACAAATGCCTTTCTGAGCATTCCCTCCATTCCCCTAACCCGAATACATGCATTAGAATGTAGCAAAACCTTTTAGAAACTCCTCTTAGCCAACTGCAAACTTATCTGTTGCCACAAGTGCAAAGGGGTAGGATGTGAACCTGTGTATCACAAAGCTCTTTAGCCACTTCAGTTGGTGACAGAACACAAAATGAGAAATTCCTACGTATACACATCAGTCTGTCTCCACTTTTTATAAAACTGGAATAAAATGGGAAAGTGCCATCTTTATTCATCCTAATTGAATTTTAAATGTCCTTTTGACACAAAAAGGTATATACATGACACTACACAATCTTTTTTCAACTGGACAACAAGTGTCAAAACCCTGTGGATGTATAGGGTAAAACAAGATTGGTCAGGAAAAGAGAATTGTTCCTATAACTGGTAATCTGACACAATGTCCTATTGCCATTAAAAAAAAAAAAAAAAGGTCCATTTTCAGTTTATTCAAGTTTGTTTTCATGGTGTTTTATCCCTCTTGATAAAAAAAAAAAATCAGACTTTTGTAATTTGTGTATGCTGATCTTCATCAAAAGGTTCATTCTCTGGATCAGAGTCAGTGGTGTCAGAATATCTATAATGATCAGGTTCATTGTCACTAACATCTGGTGTTACAGAAGTTGAACTGCTAGCCTCTGGATTTGATGACTCCTCTACTGTTTTTGTGAAGTACAGCTTCACCTAGAGAAAGAAGAGAAAGTGTAAATGAAAAATCAATAAATCTGACCACCCTCAAAGATACATATCTTTATCAGATTCATTTTCAAGTACTATGACATATATAATCTTTAAAGAGCCTTTTAAATGACATTCTCAAGATTTCCTACATTTTCTTTCTTGGTATACACTGAAAAGAAACTGGGATGTTAATATACTACGCGTTTTTTTAAATAAGCATAAACTACAGGCATTAATGAAATAATTCTACAAAAGAAATGTACTGATTTCAATAGTCCACATAATATTTTTTCAATCACAAAATTCAACTCACAAAGAGTTGAGTTTCAAAAGAATATTTCACTTACAGCCTGTCTGAAATTCAACGTATTTTCTAATACAGATAACATTAACAATGATGTTTAGGATTCCATTCGCCCTAAAAACTTCACTGAAAGGGAGTAATAAAAAAGTTAATATCATACAGCGCTCTAAACAGTGAACCAACGACCTTTACAAGCAGAGCTGGAATAACTGTCAAAACAACTCTACAAGATAGGTCTTTCTCTTTTAAAAGAGAGAAAGCTATAGTTCAGAAAGGCTAGGACACTTGCTAAAGGCCACGTATCTAGTAGGCAGTGGATGTGGGATTTAAATTAGATCTGACATCCAATTCTTTGATCAGTCTATTGTATCTACAGCCCTGCCCACATGATCCAAGAGTCATTATGCACTCTTCTTTTTCTTACATTCAATAACCACTCCATCAGGAAAGCCTTTTAGTTCCACCTTCAACTAGTGTCCTAGCTTCACTCTTGCCCTCCTCTAGCCTTCATTTGAAAGGAGAGGACAGAGGAAACTTTTAAAGACAAAAATCAGGTTACATCTTTCCTGTGGAGAACACACTCAATGTATTCACACTTGGACTGATGTGTGTGAGTCAAAATGATTTCTTATCTATTGCTCTTCAAATACACTAAGCTCACTCTTGTCTCAGGGTTTCTACATCTGCTCTTTCCTCTTTTCCCAGATATTTTATAGCTCCCTCATTTCACTTAGGCCTCTAATTAAAGTCAATTTCTTGGAGAGGCCTTCTCTAATCATCCCACTAAAAAATACACCAAGGCCACTCTCTCTCCTATCTCTGCTTTATTTTTCCAAAGCACTTACCATTATATGATATTATATGTGTTTACTGATAACTGCAATAGCTTTATTTGTAATAACAAATATAAAACCTCTTGTAACATTAAAACAAAAAAAATAAAATTAGAGTAAGTCACACTTTAAAAGCTAGTAACTGAGGAAAATGTAGACAGAGAAAAGAAAGTAAACAAACTTACAAATTCTACAAGACACTTCAAAACACTTTAAATATAAGATCTGAAGGCACTTATTAGCTCCATTTTCACTTGAAACAGGTAGCCCCTCTTTATTTTTATTACTACTAGCAATATCCTTAAACTTATATGATTAAGTTTGCTACATGTTATAAAAATGGAATGAAGAGAGAATTTTAAAAAAGAAAGGAAGAGGGTGTGGAGAAAGGGAGAGAAAAATCAGTTACAATACAGAAGAAGAAATGAGAAGAAGAAAAAAATGGCAAACAACCATTAGGGAATGTTCACAAGTCAGATTTTTAACCTGATTTGAATTCTCATCTATAAATATAAACAAAAGTACACAAATACGTGTGACATAGATAAAAGTAAAATGAATCAAATAATTCCGTAACAAGAGGAGGTAGGCAGAGTTTAAAAAAAAGGAAGAAGAGGAGAGGATGATCAGAGAAGGCCTTTCGGAGCACATGAGATTGAAGCGAAGGTTAGGATGTAAGGAGGACAGCCAAGTGAAGGGCAGGGAAAGGCCAAGGGCTGGAGAGCTATGGGGAGAAGGAAACGAACTGGAAAGACCTGAAGCAACTGAAGAACTGACAAGAGACCATCCTGAATGAACTGCAGGAAGAGAATGTGGCTAGACTAGGTGTAGAAAGTAGTCCCATGCTAAATTATACAGTTTCCTGCAGGTCCCATCAAAAAACCACAGATCTTTAAAAAGTATAAACAAGACTGATACAATCAAGTCATTTTTAAGATCGCTCTAAGGAGTTGAGAACAAAATGGAGAGGGAGAAGGGTAGAAGCAGTGAAAACATTCCATATGAATCATTCCTAAAGGGCTGAGTTCCTTCCCACTTCCTTCTTCACCTATTCTTACTTCATATTCAACTTAAATCCCCTCCCCAACCTATGCCCCGTATTTCACCAAATTGCAAAGAACAGGGTAAGGAAAAGGTAGCCTTTTGACTCTCTGTGCATCCTGGATTTCATTAGAAAGTTTTAGGTTACTGCTACGTGAACAATGCTTATGATTTACTTCGTTTAAAAATTAACCGTCCAAGTCTTTCACCAGCTATATACCTAGAATAAAACAAACACACAGAGCCACTCATCAACTTGTCAATATGTTTTTAACTGACCTTAAAATTTGGAGAAAAGTATCGGTTGGCCTTGTCTTTATTTGCTTTGTCGAGATCATTTTTTGTTAAAGTGAGTACTAGATATTCCTTGTCATTATCTGCACGCTCTATACTGCAAATACTATCAATTTCTTGATCACATAGACTTCCATTTTCTACTTTTTCTGAGGTTTCCTCTGGTCCTGGTATGAAGAATGTGTTTACCCAAAAGTGAAACATTTTGTCCTTTAAAAAAAAAAAAGCATATTTGAATTTTTTTTTTAAAAACAATGCTAATTTATTCAACATTTGTCCTAGGAAGTGAACACATCATGCCATGTGCTATTTAATATTCCCAACAAAGGTAAACACAAAAACTAATACTGGGCAATCTATGGGTTATCTGTCTACAGCATCTAACTCCCATAGGAAGTTTCCTTTAATTCAAATCTAGACCAAAATGTAGTTCCACAAGTGCTAAAATAAACTTACTTTAATACCTTAAGTAAAATATCTTTTCTAGTCTAATGGTAGTTTTTTAAAGTGTTGAGTTTATATTATATACTAAAAAAATTCAGAAATGGATTTAATTTCCTCTGTGTTTCAACAAGCTATTACAAAATTTACTTTAACAAAAGCTCCTGAAATGTCAGTACAACTTTCCAATGAAGCACTGAAAGGTGTTACGAACTTCAACTTTTCATTGTTACAAAATGCCCACTTTAAAAAAAAAAAAAACTTCTTACTAATAACAAGGTCTTGTAAATTAAAACAAAAATCACATCAGAAATTCACTACTTCAAACCTTTCCTGATCAACATAGAAACTGTTCTCTCTTGATTAGTGGAACTGGCCTGTATGCATCATTTGACAATTAATGATGTACAGCCCTGTGACATCTTATCTGGTACCTTAACCTGCCATTTAAACCTTTTATTCTAATTTATCTTCAAGTTTATTTTCCTGGGAAGATGGTAAGAACCTTAAGGAACTTATGTCTTAAATGTTTTTGTATCTTTTAACAGCACCTAGCACAGCAATTTTATAATGTGGTAGAAGTCTTTTTAAAATGTCTTATTAATTTCAATTATTTTAGCAAAGTTACTGAGTTAGTAACTACACACATACTTCACTTAAAGAGTCAGAAGAAAATAAACTAGTAAAATTTAAAACTTTAAAAACTGTGGATTGTGCTAAAGCACTAATTATAGAAAAACTGCTTTGTTTAAAACACACCAAACTCTTACAACATGCAAGGAATATCACATAAAATGGAAATAAATGTAAGGTAATTCAAGATACACAAATTATTATAAATATTTAACTTAACCTTCAATTTTACATGTGTTAATGTAAATTGGAAGAATAAGAATTAGTGCACTCCTAAAAGTATTGAAAATGTGATACAGGTGCTTACTTTTAAAAGCAAAATATAAAATTTTTATGTGTGCTATTCTTACAATGAATAAAAGAAAAAGTTTACCTTAACTGCAAAACATTTATTAATACCTCTTGGATTATTGAAAAATATATTTTCAAAGTTATGGAGATATACTTAACTTTTATTTATATAGTACACATAGGAAATGGGTTTCTGGTGAAAAAAAATCAGTTTTACATCTTGTGATTTTCTAGCTACTTGGATTCTGGATAAAGAAAAATATATTTCTTCTGATAAGCAAAATACAAGTCAAAATTTTTGTAGTAAATGAAGCTTCCTTATTTTCTCTCAACAACAACAATAAAAAGCTAAAATTCAGGAAAAGGAAATCAATCTGACTATGGAGACTGTCTAAAGATTAGTGATACACTACTAGCTGGTATGTTTTGGAGGCAGGAACAATACACACAACCACTGTTTCTGCTCGTTACTATCTAAATATTCTGCACCTTAGGCTCACCTTAAATGTTCACACTCAGTATTTTAAACCAAGACTGTTTTAAAATGAGCTCCTATATTCTCTAAACATAGCTCAGTGAGATGCAAACCTCACTGACTTTCTAAACGTGTATATTTAAATACCACATTTTTTCATTCTTTATTACTTCCTCTTCATATTTATTCCTCGCCTAGCTAAAAATTGAAATACTCAGTAAATCTGAAGAAGCTAAATATAAAATGACCCAGTCTCAACAAACATTAACCAAAATGGGGGAAACAGATTTTATTTTTACAAACAGACCAAAATTTTTTTTCAAACTTGTGCCCCATGCTTACTTCTCGGTTTCATCAATCATCTCTTCTAAAAGGACTGTAACTGATTGAATGGGGTACATATGCAATCTTTAATATTTTTACAGAATTTATCTGCATAACCCAAGTTAAGAAAAATTCATCTCAAATTACAATGTCAGATGGCCTTTTCCTTCTCCTAGGACTATGTACCACTATAATGGCTCACTGATGCCATAGTAAGCAAAGCCTGTGCAGATTTAGTAGAAAACTATTCATGATTTATTAGATGTCAGACAGAAAACACATCTTTTAGTCTCTCCTTTCAGAATGATTTCTGCCCAACTAAATGCTTTAAGCAAAAGATCTGAGGTTACTATTCAAGGTATGGTTATTTTGGATATTTTTCCCAAAAAAAGTAAAGAGCAAACCTTTTTTAGCATCTTGTTCTGTTTGTGGAAGAACTCTACTTTGATGTCACCACACACAGGCAATGGCTGAGGGAACTCAAAGTACATGAACTTGTCTTCCCGTCGTGTGGGTCCTGAATTGGAGGAATATATCTTCACCTTTAGCTGGCAGACCACAAACTGAGGATCTGCATGGTCAAATACATACTAGTATCACTTCACAGGAAATGTCTTTAACTGTCAAAAGCTATTTTGATGATTAGTATTAGCAACAGACACAAAGTAGTAATTTTGCATCTTTAATGCCCCAACTAAAACAAATCAATAGATAGAAAATAACAAACAGGTAGATAGATAGAAATAAATCAGTGGAAATAAACTACAGCAAAATATAATCAATACCAGATTTTCCCTAATTTGTACCGTCAATATGAGGTAACATTAAAAGGAACTTTTAAAACAGGTATTTGCTGCAGTATTTTAAAGTCTGTAACACAGAATAAAAACCACAAAATACCAATCCTTACACATTTAGAAGAAGAAAATATAACCTATAACAAAGTTATAATACATTCCATAAACACAAGTTTCAACAATTATAAAAATATTAACCATATTTCATTTTACCTATAATTCATATTTTATTTTTAAAGGTATATAAAGCCACCACAAGAAACAGGAAGAGATTTGAAGTGTCTGCAAAGAAATGCAACAGACATCAAGTACAAATTATAGCACAATCTCCCTCTCTTCAAAGCACATTCCAGTTTCATTAACAAGTATTTTGACTTTGGTCCATGTCTGTTTTAAAATAAATGGTAAAAAAAAAAATAATAATAATAAAAATAAAATAATCTCAAAATATATTGTTTATATTAGCAATGCAATTAAAAGGCAGCTAAGTGTGAAAAGAAAGGCTTATGTGTTTTATTTTTTAAATCTGCTCATAAATACATTTATACTAATGACACTGATGACAGAATTTGGCTTCAAGTTACGAACATTAAGATCCTAGCAGTTAAGAAAGAAAGTAATTAAACTGAGGAGGGAAGAAGTGGGTTTTTAAAGTTTCAAAACATACCAAGATAATTAAGAAATAAAAACATAAGCTTATGTAAAGTAAATGAGAAATACATAAATATATAGACATAAAGTTCTCAGCACCAAAAGACATCATCCTTAAATATGGGGGGGAAAATGTATCACATTCTTTATCAATGTGACCACAACTCTAAAGGCAAAAAGCTTATTCAAGCTAAATAAATTTTCCACTATAATAAACACCTACTGGCTCATCTATACAATACTTAATGCAATATCATCAATCACATAATAAATAAATAGTAAGCTTGATAAAAAGCATGAGTGTTTACTGCAATATGGATTTGTGAGACATTGATGAGAAAAAGGAACTCTAAAAAGAGAAATGTTACACTAACAACCTATCAATAATCTTCACTTCCTTGACTAAAGATTCAAAGTACAATGAGCTATTTTACAAGACTTAATTTGACACTGAAAATTTCACTGAGAAGTCCAGCTTGAAGAAGTGAACAAAGTATGATTTTAAAACTGTGATAAAAACCAATCAGGATGAAAATGCCTTGTAATTATATTAATTCAAACTCCACTAATTCAGAATCTGATCATCTTAATCTCAGGAGTTTAAAAAGCAAATTAACTGTGAAATCTGAATTAACAGATTTTAATTAAACTACATCTAAAATGTGCGCCTTCAAGACTTTTAGAATTATATAAATAAATAATCTTATTAGAAATTAGTGTTACTTAGATATTTCCTCAAAAAACTAAGCTAAAGTTTTAATAAGTGAAAAATATTCCCTCAAATCCCTAAAGAAGACAATTTTCTTTAAAGTATAAATTTCACATTTTAGATAGATAAGACCAAACTTAACAGAAGTCCAACATTAGTATGGTTCTTTTGACTAAGACACAACTGATATATATATATATATATGTCTTTGATAGGATAAATGGTGCTCTAATAGAACAGAAATGAAATAAAACTTAGAATTTTTTTTTGGATGGACATATATTGATATACTATGAGAAAAATCACAGTGATCATCTTTTATTAACTTTTTTAACCCTTTTAGATATATAGAAGATAGCAACTTTTTCTTTATTTAGAAATATTAAGACAATAATCAAATAAGAAAAAGGTCGTTAACCCCTGACAACTTTGCAGAAGATACTTTATTTTTACGTTTCGTTTTCTTCACTGATTCCTCTTCCTCCTCCTAAACCGAAACCATTATGAATCCTGTTTGTCTCAGTCCTCACACTATTTCCGTCTGAGCCTTCCCATATTCTCAGTTCAGTCGCTCAGTCGTGTCCGACTCTTTGCAACCCCATGAATCGCAGCACGCCATGCCTCCCTGTTTATCACCAACTCCCGTGAGTTCACTCAAACTCACATCCATCGAGTTGGTGATGCCATCCAGCCATCTCATCCTCTGTCGTCCCCTTCTCCTCCTGCCCCCAAACCCTCCCAGCATCAGAGTCTTTTCCAATGAGTCAACTCTTCCATGAGGTGGCCAAAGTTCTGGAGTTTCAGCTTTAGCATCATTCCTTCCAAAGAACACCCAGGACTGATTTCATATTCTAGCCCTATTCCAAATTTATATGAAAGGCTTAACTACCATGTCTTGTTCCTGATGCTTCTCAAAATATGACATATCTTTCACATAAGTTCAAATCCATACTTTCAAGTACCAAGTGAATATGTTCATGTAAACAGCTCACCTTTACCTGATTTAAAACATATGTTTAAAACCAAAATATCAACATTCATGTCTCCAAGTCTCAGATTCCCTTTTCTTTCTTCCCTTTCCTGTGACTTATTCACCTGACCAGAGTAAAATATTTAGATATAAATGGCAAAAGAAAAACTAATCATTTGACTGCCCTAGCAAAGCATACCTGGCTTAAAGAAAGTCATGTTAATTCAACTGTTTAAATTTCACTGTTTTTTCTTCCCTCGTGCAATCACTACTTTCTACAAAACTGTACCCAACTACAGCTTAAGCTATGATCACTGACAACTAGTATTTATCAAATCAAGTCTGATATGCCTATCTGGAGTCTTCTAACAGTCAGCCACACATTTTATTCCTATTCTATTCTCCATCTCTATATTTCTTGTCCAGCTCATTTCCTTCTGCTGTGCTTCAATTCAAGCTATTTCCTACTGCCTGTAATTTTCTTTGGTTTAAAGGCCAATCTAAATTGTATGCTTTCTCCAATGTTCAATAAAGATCTGGACTTCCTTCACGAAACTATTTGACAACTCCCCCCAACTTGATTTTTCTGAATATACTATTTGTAATTTACACGTACAACCACACATTTAGTTATATATTACAGCTTTACTAGACAGTATTGAATCATAGTATGTAAACAAAGAACTAGAAAATTAGTAAAGATTAAACAGATCTCAGTAGTCACTTGCTAAGTTTAAACATAATACTGAGAGGTCCAATATACACAGACATACACAACACACAGGTTTAAAGGTAGAGCACAACTGGGAGAATTGACAGATGTTTGCTAGGGACCAATACGGAAAAAAAAATTAGAGTAGATAAAATTACTGAACTAAATGTTTATTTCTGTAATATTTTATATCTTGCCATTTGGCTCTTACACTGATCTCTAACACTATAGGAAGAGCATGAGTTTTTTGCGTGTTTTTTTCCTTTCCCTTCTCTGCTATAAATCTAAATTCCTATGTCAATCACCTCTTGACAGCATAGTATCTTGTACTCAGCAGTTTTTAAAACTGTACTGAGATGACAAAAACATCAATGGGGTCTCTTTGAAGTCTTCCACATGCTATGTTAAGGTCTTTGATAAATAAAGTTAACTTGCCCTAAGAATACGGGAAAGATCTAATGAAGGTGATCACACCTGACAAACAACATAAAGAAATTAATTCCCTAGGTATAAATTAATTCAGGGTCAGAAAGCCTTTAAATTACATAAATACTGTCAAGAAGAAAACTTTAAGCTAAAAAATAAAACCACCAACAAATTGCAAAGCATCACTGAAATACTGTTAGAGGTATTAGAAAAATAATACAGTTACATCTTATCTAGAAACTACAAAATTGTATTCTAAATAAACAAAACACAGTTCTTAAACATGAAATGGAATAGGAAATGGCAACCCACTCCAGTATTCTTGCCAGGAAAATCCCATAGACAGAGGAGCCTGGCGGGCTACAGTCCATGGCGTCACAAAGAGTCAGACACAACTGAGCAGACACAGACACAAACGTGAAAATACAACTAACCATACCTGTGATAGATTCATTTTGATATTTGGCAAAACTAATACAATTATGTAAAGTTTAAAAATAAAATAAAATTAAAAAAAAAAAAAAAAAAACAACTAACCACTTCCAAGACAGAAACTAATACAAGAAACTCTAACAGAAAAAAGCAGCACAGTCTGTTCTTTTATAGGTCCGCATTAACACTTCCACGTGTTCTCTCGTGACCACCTGCTTAGGGTCAAAGTTTTAAGGTTCCTATCAGTCTAGCTTAAGAACTCTGGCAAAAAATAGGAGAAAAGCAGAAAAGGACCAGGAGGACTGAGGTAGGCTTACAGAGGTTAGGATGGGAGAGATAAATTAAAGGCAGACATCAATGACATGATCTTCATTTAGCACTTTTCTAGGAAGTTTCAGATTTCAAAATATCCTCATATTATTGATAAACAAAGAGAGGTGAGGTAGATGATGTGCCCTTGGTTACATAGCACATTAATGACGACTCTAGCACTGGGGTGGGGGCGGGGGGACAGAGGGGTCCCAGTCACTTAGTCATGTCCAACTCTTTTTGACCCCATGGACTGCAGCCCGTCAGGCTCTTCTGTCTATGGGATTTGCTGGGCAAGAATACTGGAAAGGGTTGCCATTTCCTCCTCCAAAGGAATCACCCGAGAGGGCACCCATGGATCAAATCCATGTCTCCTGTACTAGTAGGTGATTCTTTACTACTGAGCCATTTGGGAAGCCTCTTTAGCACTGGAACTCAGATCTAAATCTAGCTTTTCTCTAATACTCCACACTCAATCAATATACTTCAGCATGTTGCCACGTCTTGTAACTGTTTTCTTTTTAACCTTCTTATCACCATTTCTATTAATATCTGATCTTCCTAAGATACTGAGGAATTGGTTCCTACCCTAACACCACTGAAGTGGTGAATCTCAATGCTCAATCACTCATACTGAATCACTGACAGGACAGGCTTTAAGTCACCAAGTCAGAATATAGGCTGCATTTGGTGGTTGTGGCACAGAATACTTCTTTCATAAATGTAATATTACTTCAAGACTTTCAGACCCAATGGTCTTGCCTTCCTTAGGCCAATGTGTGCTGAAGAGCTGAGTTTAAGTAATCAGTTTGGACACCTCAGAAATACACAAACTTGAATAAAGTTTAAGTGTGGTAAATTTCTTTCTAGATTTTTTATAAACTTCTACATATGTTAAGAAAAGGGTTACAGTAAATGAAAGGATGGGAATTTAGAGCACTTACTGCAAGTTCCACCACTGAACATTGGAATAGTTTCAAACATCATCTTGTGAAACAACAGTGCCACTGGTCTATAATCCAGATGATTCTTTAACAGGTAGCTATAATAATACACATAGCGCCTCTGACTGGGAATAGTTACTCCCTGGTGAACAGACAAAAAAAGACAAAAAGGCAAAGTCAAAAGAAAAGTTTCATTGTATCTGCTGAAGAATATATATACATTAAAAATTTGACCTTAAATGATCTAACATTTAAATCTAGCTCGGTAATAGAGTAAATCAAAGCAACATCAATATGAAGGAAATATCATAATAAACTCTTCTCCCTTAAAATACAATTATCATAACACTCCCATCTATTCAATGGTCACAACAATCTTTGAACCATGCACCCAATAAGCAAAGGCCAGTGCATATCCAAAATAACTGTCAAAAGCCTTCACACATAGGGTTCCCCACAAGGATTTATAGAACAAAATTCCTCACAAACCTGGATACTTATTTTCCAGGCAAAAGAATCAGCAAACTAAATAAAGGCATATTGCCTTTATGAGACAGAAATAGCAGCAGCAAAAAAGATGTTGGCTTTAGAACCCAACAAAAACAAGAGTATGTGGCTGACACATATGCTTGTATGCTATAACCTGAAAACAAAGGTACTTAGGTGTCCCTGAGCTACTGTGTTACCTTGGAAACACATAATGTTTTAGAAAAGTTATGTATGTTCTTGCTGTTGTTCAATTGCGAAGTCATGTCTGACTCTTTGCAATCCCATGAAACTGCAGCATGCCACGCTTCTCTGTCTTTCACTATATCCTGGAGCTTGTTCCAACTCATGTCCACTGAGTTGGTAAGGCCATCCAACCATCTCATCCTCTGTCGTCCCCTTCTTCTCTTGCCCTCAAACTTTCCCAGCATCAGGGTCTTTTCCAATGAGTTAGCTCTTCGCATCAAGTGGCCAAAGTATTGGAGCTGCAGCTTTAGCATCTGTCCTTCTAATGAATATTCAGGGTTGATTTCCTTTAGGATTGACTGGTTTGATCTCCTTGCTGTCCAAGGGACTCTCAAATATACAAATGCTAAAAATATATACAATTCATGTAGTGTTTAAATGGAGACCCTGACTTACCTCAAGAAAAAAAAATCTAATGTGTGCAGCAATGCATTCACTAATGGGCTGAATAAATGAGGTATTAGGGAACTTACTGAAGGTTTCTTTTCCTGTTACACAATATTACTTCAGGAAAATTTAAACATTCAACCTAGAATTTGCAGTATTTCTCTTCTAGATGTTATATCAGCATCTAAATTGCCCTATGTATTAAAATCTCTGGACTTTTATGCTTTCCTTCCCCAATGAATAGTAGAAAGTACATTTATATAAGTTTAAAGATAAGTATGTTGAATGGCAGGTATACAGGTATTCATTTCAGTACTTTCACAAAGGTTAGTATGATTTTATTACGATTAAAAAAATATATAAAGTGCCAAATAATGGATAAAAGTCACTTCAAAATCTAAGATTACGGCTATAGTACAAAGATCATTCAATCAGGAGACTTGGATGTGAATGCTGATAGTCAAAACACAAATTTTGTTTCTTCAGGAAAATGAAGACAATAATACTACCTTCACAAGATTCTCATAGGGATTAAACACTAAATGAAGTTAACACAAAACCATGCTAAAACAACAAAATGTTACAGAAATCCAAATCAGTGATTTTAGAAATTCTACCAAATATTTAAGGTATAATTTTTGGAACTGCAGTATTTTTAGTTCTACATATTTTCTTAAACAAACAGAACTAAAGCTGTGTTATTTTAAGAGCTACTACAAATACCAATGTAAAAATTATCATTAAATTTTAAAAACTGTTAAGCTTAAAATTATTCTCTAAATCACATTACTTATTGCCACTTAACCCTGTCCCCCCAAAAAACCCTCTTCATGTTTATCAAGATAAAATACAGAATTGCAAAGCAGGTTGGGGGAAAACAGCACACACAAGATGGATTGGGGGGGGGAATCTTTTTTAAACCATGTATATTTATAATCTAGTCTAAAATTAAAATCAAATTAAAATTTTAAAATTAAATCAATGGAAACCGACCAAGTTGTCAAGTTATTTATTGGGGTTTAGTGGAATGAAAGATGATCTTTTTTGTCCTTATCTTCATTCTTGGTATAAGTGTGCATGAAATAACTAGAAGATTTTCAAAGTTTTAATTTTATTCAAGTAGCAAGTGATTGGTAGTTTATCTGTAGTACAGGTTTTAGAAACCCAGTTAATCCTTAACAAAAAGGCAAATGCATAGAGAAAAAATACTATATGAATCTAATAGCTGCTAGCAATGAGTAATTAATGTGTAATTACAAGAATCAAAATTATTGACACAATTCAAAGAAAAATGCTGGAAAATGTAACTTTAAATGTATTATTTTACTATCAAATTATGTAAAATTAGTCTTCTGTATCTTAACTTTGCAATCCTTATCTGTTAGCTAACCAGCATCTCAAATTCAATGTGCCCAAATTAAAAGAAATTTAAAACTTGTGGAGAAATCAGAAGCTTTACAGATACAGACAAGCAAATGCTAAGAGTTCAGCACCACCAAATCAGTTTTAGTTTTATGTTAGATCTCTATATTTGATAATAAATAAGCTCTAGCTTTGTTTAAAAAAAAAAAAGTTGGAAGGTCCAAATGTGTACTATAAGCCCTTGAAATGTTGTTCTCACTCTATTCTTGTCTCTCACAGCCGTGATGCACCTAACTAAAATTTAAATAACAGTACAATGAATCACAATGTAATCTAGGATTTGAAGTAAAATGACTAAAACTTCCACACTAAGTTGACAATGTGATTTATAACACTTTAAACATCATATATCCTGAATGCATTCACTGAAAACAATGATTCATGTGCATGTTTTACCTACAGCATCTTGAATATTAAGATTAAATTTAAATATATATCTTTTTTAAAAAATCTAAGAAATGAACTTACTGATCTTCAAAAATTCTACATATATGAAGAGGGCTGACCTTTAAAAGCTGTTGAAGATTAAAAATTACATGTTCAAAAATTTCCATTTTTCATTAAATTCAGACTAATAAAAATCAATTCTATTCTTGAATTAATAATTTTTAAGCTAAACTGGTCTCTAACTACATCCCCAAAATGTAGTTCTACTCTCTACCATTAAATATTCTCCTAGAAAATTACTTATATTCTTAACTTTTTTTCCTCAAGTAAAACATTAAAACCACTTTAATTTTAGCTACACTTAGCATTCTACAGGTTGACTTAGCATCACATTTCTGGCCATCATCTCAAAAGGCAGCCACTGCTTCTTCAATTCCCTTTTAATTCACCGGCCAGGAGGATGTTTAGTGTTCCTCCCACTATTCCTTCTAGCTTACATTTCTACTGTCTTTACTTAGCCTCACCAATTCCAAATCTGTATCATTCAATAACTCTTTCCTCTGGTATACACTTATTAACACCTGACTACAATGTTTTCAGCATTTTGTTTATCCACCTCTCTGTCCAGTCGCAAACATCACCGTCTAAGAACTAAGTTCTCATTTTACTGGGAACCCTGAGGTAACCCAATGTGAGCACCCTCAGAATTATTTTCTCTCACCTTAAAATCTTTTTAGTGCTGATATTTTATAGAAGTGTCTCTTCATGTTCACACTGGTTCCATTTTTGCAAGTGTTCTATTAATTATCGCCTCTCTGACATCGGCCTTTATTCTCTCCACCTGTCCATCCTAATAAAAAGCTCAGGTAACTCATTCTTTATCCAAAACAAGCAAACAACTCTAAGACCAAAAACCTATTCTCTCCCAAAATCTTATATCCCTCTCAAACTTCCATCTTCTCTCTCTCTATAAACTCTTGAAGAGAAGTCTCCTTAACTCCTGGAAGTCTGTTAGCATAAGGCTGATTTCTTAAAAGTCTTTAGTTCTAATGGGCATAGTGGTCATTCTACTGTTTCCTACTATCATTGTGGCTCATTTTTTTGGCTGCCATTTTGAAAACTCCCTGCTTCTTTCACAGGATACACTTTCTAAAGATATTCTCTTATCTTTATGGCCATTCTTCTCTTCTTGTTCCCCCCAAAATCGATCTCAGCTATCCCCTCTTTATATCAATCCTATCTACTTCAGTCTCAGTTCAGTCACTCAGTCGTGTCCGACTCTTTGCGATGCCATGAACTGCAGCACACCACGCCTCCCTGTCCATCACCAACTCCCAGAGTTCACCCAAACCCACGTCCATTGAGTCAGTGATGCCATCCAACAATATCATCCTCTGTCGTCCCCTTCTCCTCCTGCCCTCAATCTTTCCCAGCATCAGGGTCTTTTCAAATGAGTCAGCTCTTCATATCAGGTGGCCAAAGTATTGGAGTTTCAGCTTCAACATCAGTCCTTCCAATGAACACTCAGGACTGATCTCCTTTAGGATAGACTGGTTGGATCTCCTTGCAGTCCAAGGGGCTCTGAAGAGTCTTCTCCAACACCACAGTTCAAAACCATCAATTCTTCGGTGCTCAGCTTTCTTTATAGTCCAACTCTCACATCCATACATGACCACTGGAAAAACCATAGCCTTGACTAGACGGACATTTGTTGGCAAAGTCATGTCTCTGCTTTTTAATATGCTGTCTAGGTTGGTCATAACTTTCCTTCCAAGGAGTAAGGGTCTTTTAATTTCATGACTGCAGTCACCATCTGCAGTGATTTTGGAGTCCAGAAAAATAAAGTCAGCCACTGTTTCCACTGTTTCCCCATCTACTTCAGTAGTTTAATTATAAATCTTACACATTAACTCCCAAAACTGTGTCTCTCAATATGACTTCACTCCTCACTCCCAGTCCAGAACTTACATGGCTGGACATTTTGAGCTGGAAATCTTACAAGTGCGTAAAAAACAATATATCAGAGCTGAAGCTTTCATATTTTTGCATGGACCAACCTCTTTTAATTACTCACTTACTATTTTCTCCAGCATCTGAGGGCCAAATCTCTTCTAATACCATCACTATCATAGAGCAAAGGAAACACACTTTTAATGTGACAAAAATATAAGATTAATCACATAAACAAAATGTTAAATGGCTTCCCAGTGTCTACCCCAATAAGAACAAGTTTATTAAATACTATAATTCCTCATGTTTGTTGTTTAGTTGCTAAGTCTTGTCCAACTCTTTCACAACCCCAGGCTCCTCTGTCCATGGGATTTCCCGGGCAAGGATACTGGAGTGGGTTGCCATTTCCTTGTCCAGGGAATCTTCCTAACCCAGGGATCAAACCTGCGTCTCCTGCTTGACAGGCAGATTCTTAACCACTGAGCAACACCAGAGAAGCCCGTAATTTTTTAACAAACATAAAAATACAGTCCAACTTCATTTTCTACTCTTATTTCTCACAACTCCCTTCCACTTACTCTTACTTTTGGCCAAACTATTTAATCTCCCCTGTATTATGCTTTCTGGTTTTAAAAATGTTATCCTTATCACACTGAGGTAGGAGGGCAATGTGAGCAATCCTCTGGGAAGTTACATCCCTTCCAATACCTGGACGAATTTAAATAACATAATCATTTGATGCTTCAAGGTATTATAGCAGGCTGAAATACAAATCTGTTACTTACTTCTTGAAGGCTCCTACACATTTTCATTCTTAGATGGTCTATTCAGACTTTGTATTTCACCTTGAAACATTTATGATAACATACTTATTAAGAAAGTCATGGTACATATACACAATGGACTATTACTCAGCTATGAAAAAGAACACATTTGAATCAGTTCTAATGATGTGGATGAAACTGGAGCCTATTATACAGAGGAAGTCAGAAAGAAAAACATCAATACAGTATATTAACGCATATATATGGAGTTTAGAAAGATGGTAATGACGACCCTATAGGTGAGACAGTGAAAGAGACACAGATGTAAAGAACAGGCTTTTTTGGACTCTGTGGGAGAAGGCGAGGGTGGGATGATTGGAGAGAATAGCACTGAAGCATGTATATTACCATATGTGAAACAGATGACCAGTGCAAGTTCAACGCATGAAACAGGGCACTCAAAGCCGGTGCACTGGGACAACCCTGAGGGATGGGACGAGGAGGGAGACGGGAGGGGGCTTCGGGATGGGGGACACATGTACACCCATGGCTAATTCATGTCAATGTATGGCAAAAACCACAAGATTGTAAAGTAATTAGCCTCCAATTAAGATAATTTTTAAAACACTGTCCATTTTCCATTGACATTTTCAAATTCATTAACATAGATTTGAATATAATTTTAATATCACTTTCACACTGTAGTTCTATCTCCTTTCTCAAACCTAACATCTTTCTGTTTTCTCTCTTTCCTTTGATTGGCTTCCAAAAAGATGTATTGATTTTAATGGCATTTTTATACAATGAGTGTTTGGATTTATTAGTTCAAATGGCTTACTGTTTGCTAACTCATAAATTTATATTTTCATCTTTATTAATCCATCTCTCTCCAATTTGCTATTATTTTAATAATACCTAATATGAATTTCTATTTCTTCAATGACCCAAAATTTAAAGAGTTTTTAAGTTTCCAAATAGTTGATTTAGTTTGATTAAACATTTTAACAAATTTTCTCATTCTACTGAATTATAACAAAGGTATGGGGCTTAGATATTTCTACTTGGAGGTGAGATTTTTATGGTTGGCCTAATGAATTATTAATATTTATGACTTTTTAAAATGAGAAAACAAATATATTTTATGGGATTTTATTATATTATTCAAGGAATCTACATATCTTCTTATTTTGTATCTTTCTGATCTTCAAGTGAGGGCTTCCCAGCTTGCTCAGTGGTAAAGAATCTGCTTGCCAATGCAGGAGACACAGGTTTGATCCCTGGGTCCAGAGGATCCCCTGGAAGAGGAAACAGCAATGCACTCCAGTATTCTCACCTGGTGTATCCCATGGATAGAGAAGCCTGGTGGGCTGCAGTACACGGGGTTACAAAGACTCGGACACGACTGAGCAAAGGAGCATGCACATACGTTAAAGTACGTACCTTAAAGTACGTTAAAAAGATTTCTACTAGCACTGCTATCAATTTTTCTAATTCCTTCCAGTTTTTGCTTAATATATTGTGATGTTATGTTTAACACTCTATTATTGCTAAGTCTGCATTGTGGAGTGTGCCCTGTGTTAATATAAAATGGTATTCTTGGTCCAGTTTTACACATTTTGCTGTGCATTAACCCTCTTATATCATCTTCTTCAAGATGAACTTATAATCTAGATTCCTCAGTTTAAAAAGTAATTTTCTTCCTCAGTAAACTACTCACTGGCACATCTAAACTCAGAAACAATGTAAATGCTTTAACATGACACCGTTTTTTGAAAATTTGGAAACCCATGTTTCAGAGTGATCACAATAAGATTATTACAAGAAAGTAATTCAACAAAGGAAGAAATATGGTTCTTAAGAATGGTGATTATTACAATGACATCATATAACAGTGTATGCTCAGATGCTCAGTCGTGTCCAACTCTGTGCAACCCCATGGACACAAGTTATTGTATATTAAGCTACATGCCAGACATTTTACATATATCCCTAAAACTACAACCACTTTACAAGATAGATCTTTTCTAAGGATAAGAAAACAGTCCTAATGTACATAATCACTTTGTTCAAAAACAAGATCTGAACCTCAATAAGACTCTAATTTTTTTTTACTCCTATGTCCTGGGTTTTCTAACAGTATGCATACTAACTATGTAAAATGAAGGACTTCACAACCTCTCAGAACTCTTGTTTTTCCCACTGATAAAAGACCTCCAAAGTTTAGAGTATTACTGTGCTTCAGTTCTATGAAACTAATTATAAACAGTGTGCTGAATAGTGGTACATTAACCACAGAATCCTTGAGAATAATATGAAACAGAAAACTGCTATTTTTCTCTTTGTGTAGCTACAGGTTTATATGCTGTCTACTTTGGCAACTGCAGTGGGAAGAGAGCAACAATGCTATGTAGCATCCTTTCCTCTTTGGGATGCTCTCTCTCTCCCTGTGACTTCCAGGGAGAAAGAGGCAGGGCCTAGTCTTCAGGTTCGGATATATGCCCCAAGCCTCTGGCTAGAATGTCTGGTTAAGGATCAGAACATATCCTAATTCAGGTAAACTAGAACCTAATCTAGAAATTTTTGCTTGAATTGTAGCTCTTGTCCCATTGGAGTTGCTAAAGTAGCACATAAACCCAGAGCTACTACCTTGCCATTACTTGTGAAAAGTCTGCCTAAAATAAAGTACAGAAAGATGAAAATACAGAGTTGAGAGACAGATTTCTGACATATGTTAAACATCTAGATCCAGGTCAGAGTTTTTAGGTTTATACAAGCCAATAAATGTCTCCTTATGTTTAAGCTATTTTGAGTTGGGCTTCTGTGACTTGAAACTGAAAGAGTTCTAATACATTAAAATATACTTCTTTTTTCCTTTTTAAAATTTTCTGTTTTTATTTTGGCTTTGGGGATTAAAATAATAAAACCAATTTAGATAGGAGAACATAACATAGTACAGTAGAAAAAATACTGGATTTGAGGTTAGGAGACATGGTTTTCAGTTATTACATAGAATAAATGACCAGGGGAAAATGATCTTTGCAAATCTGTTTTACCATTTATATTAAATGGGTTCTGAATTAAATAACTGCTAAGATTCTTCACGGCTCAGTGGTAAAGAAACCACCTGCCAACGCATGAGACAAGGGTTTGATCCCTGGTCAGTAAGATCCTCTGGAGAAGGAAATGGCAACCTACTCCGGTATTCTTGCCTGGGAAATCCCATAGACAGAGGAGCCTAGGGGGCCCTGGTCCATGAGGTTGCAAAAGAGTCAGACATGACTTAGTGACTAAACAACAAAAGATTCTTCAAGGTATAATAACAACTTTATGCATATATAGATTGGATAACAGGTTTAAATACCATGTATTAGCGAAACACAGTTTAGCCCAGGAGAATTACTGTGTTAGAAAAAATAAAAACCTTATAGTCAGAGCTTTATTAAGCCAAAAAAAAGGATAATTACAGCTTACTTTGCTTGAAATGAAAAGATGAGAAATTTTCATTAGGTTACCATATGGGGAAACTTAATAAATAGACCAGAAAAAAATAATCTGATTATACTAGCACTTAAATTCATTCCTCAAAGAAACTAGAAAATTTCCTCTTCTTGGGGTCACTCAGAATAAAGTGTCTATTACTTCTAGAAGACAGAAGTCTTCATTAAAGATAAGCTAATGAATTCATGTATAGAGATCATAACACACAAGAACTTTAATAACTGCTTTGAAAACAAACCTTCTCAAAAAGAAAATAAAAATCTCAAAATTTTTTCCTAAAAGTTAAAGAAAGTAAGTATTAATGCATACTTAATCTGCCACCATTCTAGAAGGGAGAAGACAAAAGAGAGAAACAGCAGAGATTTTGCATATGTTTGTCAGGAATATAAGTTTGTCTCTCTAAATTCGGAAATGTGGGGCATCTTTCCAAAATATACACTTTCCAATATATTCCAATATACATCTTTCCAATATATACCAATACCAGTATTGGTAGGGCATTTTAATTCAATTCATAGTTGGTAATAAATATGGTTATCTATTTTAATTCTGAAATGTAAATGTAAATACAAATGCAGATAGGGTAAGTCATAGACTAGATGGGAAGCAACCCTAGAAGCTTTATTTGAGTGGGAACCATCAACAGTTCATTTTAGACTTTTTGCCATGTGCTCATAAGGTAAAGACCAAATATGCAAAGAAATGATTCCTAGAAAAGTAATAACATGATTGCTTTCTTATAAATTACTGAATAAAAGAGTCTTCCCTCAAGTAGTTATCCTACTCTCAGAAAACTTTTTTTGAGTAAGAGGTTATCAGTTGTACTTTGACTTCTCTGCAACAATCAAACCCTGAAGTCTTATTTGGGTATTACTAACTGCACATTGTTTTCAAGTGGTCATGTATGGATGTGAGAGTTGGACTGTGAAGAAAGCTGAGCGCCAAAGAAATGATGCTTTTGAACTGTGGTGTTGGAGAAGACTCTTGAGAGTCCCTTGGACTGCAAGGAGATCCAACCAGTCCATTCTAAAGATCAGTCCTGGGTGTTCTTTGGAAGGAATGATGCTGAAGCTGCAACTCCAGGACTTTGGCCACCTCATGCGAAGAGTTGACTCATTGGAAAAGACTCTGATGCTGGGAGGGATTGGGGGCAGGAGGAGAAGGGGACGACAGAGAATGAGATGGCTGGATGGCATCACCGACTCGATGGACGTGAGTTTGAGTGAACTCCAGGAGTTGGTGATGGACAGGGAAGCCTGGCATGCTGCAATTCATGGGGTCACAAAGAGTCGGACATAACTGAGCGAATGAACTGAACTGCACATTTTATGGTGAAGAGGCACCCACCACTCTGCCATCTAATTTGTACCAAGTATGCCGAGAAAAATGGCAAGACTGCACTAGACTAATCTGAGGAGAGTCTCTGCCAAGTCTATAAATCTTAAAACAAAAACAGGACAACTAGCTCCTCTTTCTTCAAATCAAGGGGGAGGACTGGGGAGGAGCAAGATGGTAGAGAGGGTAGGGGAGCGGAAGGGGAAGGCGGAAGAGGAGGAGAAGAAACATTTTGCTCCTATAAAAATGTCACAAGAACATAACTTTCTTCAGTATCTTAGTGTTTATCTATAAAGTTGGGCTTCCCTGATGGCTCAGACGGTTAAGGATACAAGCAAAAGAACATTAAATACAGTTCTAATAAAATTAATCCTACACTACAAAACTGATAAAATGCATGTATCTTCTATAATTGTGGTTCACAATTTCAAAAATGCAAATTCACAGACTCAACCTAAAATACTGGTAAGAGGATAAATCTCTTAGCAGATGTTTCAAAAATAAAACTACTTTGGATAATCAATTATACTTATTATAAGATACTTATTTCTCTGGAAAAATTCCACAGTTATATAACATCAGCTTTAATATGCTCCACTAAGTTTTCTTATGATAAGAGAAAGTTTATTTTTCTAAGCTTTCTTATTTTTATTTTCCATTAAGTTTTCTTATGATAAGAGAAAGACATTATTTTTAAAAGTTAAAAATATATTATTATATATATTATTATTTCTAACCATTAGATGAAGTCATACTTGTAGTTTGCAACACAAAAAGTAAGACTGTTGTAGTACCTCTATCAATCAATTTTTTCCATTCCAAAAAAAACTGAAAACTATGAAGCAGGTCATGAAAGGACTGGAGGTGCCACTTCTCTTCAGCATATGACGTCTCAGCTTAGCCAGCTACTAGTTTTCATCAAATACATGCATGGTGACACAAACGGTAACTCCTGATTTGGAGTCCTTTTTGGAAACTTCAGAGGACATTAACATTTTCAAAACAGTGACGTTTCTTGGCCCAGAAAAAGGCTTCTGAAGCAATCTCATTATTCTGTCGACAGAGAGTACACCTTAATGACGAGCAAAACTTGGTTTTATGGCTCTGGTAAAATCAGAAGTTCTACCTGTCACTGTGACTCCATCCTGTGTTCACCAGAATGTACCAGTGTATAAGACTCTATCATTAATTCCAAGAGAAAGCTTATCTATTGTTGTGAAAGTATCCTACTGCTTCATAAGAGCCAAGTTTTGAATCACAGACTGTGCAAGAGGATCTGTCACAAAAAAATCTACTGTTGAGAGAGGTGCCAAATTCAGTAAAGTCAGGACTTTAAATAAAAGATTCTTAGCAGGTTTTTGCGGAGAAGGCAATGGCACCCCACTCCAGTACTCTTGCCTGGAAAATCCCATGGACGGAGGAGCCTGGTGGGCTACAGTCCATGGGGTTGCAAAGAGTCGGACACGACTGAGCGACTTCACTTTCACTTTTCACTTTCATGCATTGGAGAAGGAAATGGCAACCCACTCCAGTGTTCTTGCCTGGAGAATCCCAGAGATGGGGAAGCCTGGTGGGCTGCCATCTGTGGGGTCGCACAGAGTCGGACACGACTGAAGCAACTTAGCAGCAGCAGCAGCAGCAGGTTTTTGTCAAGGAGTGGTACCATCTATGCAATTCTTTGCTACACATTAAGTTCACTGGCTTTAGGAAGACAAATACTATAGCATAATATACAAATTCATTAACACAGTTTAACTCTTCAATATTGAAACAAAACTGTGGAGTTATAATCCTTTCCTTCCTAACACATGCAGGATCTTGCCAAAAATGATCT
Source organism: Bos indicus x Bos taurus (assembly GCF_003369695.1). Classification (NCBI taxonomy): domain Eukaryota; kingdom Metazoa; phylum Chordata; class Mammalia; order Artiodactyla; family Bovidae; genus Bos; species Bos indicus x Bos taurus. Next base: position 41,777,506 of record NC_040101.1, read on the forward strand.
CAATAACTAGAAGGCAAAGAAAATGACGCAACATGAATTTATCTGAAGAGTCTTAGAGAATTCTTATTTGCTAACACAAGCCTACTTTCATCTGGCCAAAAAAAAAAGATTCCAGTTTGCTCTTTCATTCTTACATGATAGGGTTCTGGGCAGTTGTTTTCACCAAGAACAAAGTCAAAGCTGACTGGATATCAAATATGACATAAAAATTGCCAAGTCAAAGACAATGGCATAGTTTCAATGTGTTAAAGACTAAATAGTAGGACTCTTTCACAAAATTTACTACTGAGGAGAACACCAAAGTTTAATTTTGGTTAATCTGTACCACTTGGATTTATTACTCTCAAGCAGAGGCCACTGATTCTGGCATAAAAAAGTGAAACAAAATTTGGGGAATATTTATAGTTTTTTCATATTTTTTAAAAGGTATATAACATAAATAGTTTAAAAGTCCCTAACTTAAAGCTAGTTCTATGAAGCACAAGCTGGAATCAAGACTGCCTGGAAAAGTATCAGTAACCTCAGATATGCAGATGACACCACCCTTATGGCAGAAAGTGAAGAAGAACTAAACAGCCTCTTGATGAAAGTGAAAGAGGAGAGTGAAAAAGTTGACTTAAAGCTCAACATTCAGAAAACTAAGATCATGGCATCCGCTCCCATCACTTCATGGCAAATAGATGGGAAAACAGTGGAAACAGTGTCAGACTTTATTTTTTGGGGCTCCAAAATCACTGCAGATGGTGACTGCAGCCATGAAATTAAAAGACGCTTACTCCTTGGAAGGAAAGTTATGATCAACCTAGATAGCATATTCAAAAGCAGAGACATTACTTTGCCAACAAAGGTCCATCTAGTCAAGGCTATGGTTTTTCCAGTGGTCACGTATGGATGTGAGAGTTGGACTATAAAGAAAGCTGAGCACCGAAGAACGGACACTTTTGAACTGTGGTGTTGGGAAAAGACTCTTCAGAGTCCCTTGGACTCCAAGGAGATCAGTCCTGGGTGTTCACTGGAAGGACTGATGTTGAAGCTGAAACTCCAATACTTTGGCCACCTGATGTGAAGAGCTGACTCATTTGAAAAGACCCTGATGCTGGGGAAGACTGAAGGCGGGAATAGAAGGGGACGACAGAGGATGAGATGGTTGGATGGCATCACCGACTCAATGGACATGAGTTTGGGTAAACTCCGGGAGATGGCGATGGACAGGGAAGCCTCGTGTGCTGTGGTCCATGGGGTCGCAAAGAGTCAGACACGGCTGAATGACTGAACTGAAAGCTAGTTCTGGCTTCACGTTACACAAGTTTTCTATTTTTATTTTAAATTCTTTTTACCTTCTTTCTTTTCCATGACCGAACTGTGATGTGCTCATCAACCCTGTTTTAAATTTCTACCACTGCTTTGGTGACTGTACTTTAATTTGATCCATCTCTCTAGTTTTTCTTCTCATTGAGTCACTTTTCCTTGTGCTGTCCTACATTTATTCACTTAAGTACAGAAAAATTTACCTTCTATATTTTCAGTCAGTAAAAGCAGCTGTTTCCCTCTACATGAAGAAAAGAATGAACCAAAATAAACATCTCAGGTCCTCTGCTCTGGAATTCATTTTAGTGCTATAGTTCCATGGTACACATAGCATACAGAAATGTACAGCAAGTTGTTATAATCAATATTTACCAAATCATGCATCAACAGTAAGATTCAATTTTATAAACTATCATCAACAAACCATGCTTTGGTATCTTTAGATATAATTCAAAAAAGTAACAACAAATAAAACAAGTGAGGAGGAAGTAAAGGAACAAAAATCAGTGCAACTATACAGCTGAAAATGATAGTTACGATCACCTATGTTTCTGTTTTGAAGTTAAATTAAAAAGAAATTAAACTCAAAGAAAGCCCTCTTCATTGCAAAAATTATTAAAACTATAATAAATTTTCACATAAAGTTCAGATATCTTCCTCAACAGAGCTCTCTTCCCCCTAACTCCAGTTGTTTGTTTTTTTTTTTCTTTCTTGGAGACAGAAATGAACAAACTCCCTTTGCAAGAAATGTAAACATGTTTTGTCATACTTACTATCCAAAGAAATAAATTCCTTGAAAATCACTGTAAAAATTCTCGCAAGAGTTCACTTTTTGCTTTCACATGTATTACACAAATTTGTCAATGATTTTTAGCAGTCTTTAGTTTTCTGAATAAGAGAAGAACCTTTGACTAATCTTAATTATAATTTCACTTACAAATATTCAAATCAAAAAACAATCTTTATGTATTATAAAAGTAAAGATCACACTTTACTAAGTAATGGCATCCAAGTTATTATCCACAGACATTTTATTTTCAAGTAAGCTTCAGGAATATAAATCTTACTTTTGATCAGTGTGTGTTACTTTTTAAAATGCTTTGTAAAGATTTCATGAGACCAAACTTTGCAATCCTGTTAATAGGTAAGATCTGCCAGCATGGCATGAAGAGAAAAACTTCAGTGAATCTGCCATTTGCTCATATGAAAGTTAAGGTAGCATACTGACTTAAATGTTTAGAGGAAGGAAAATAAGGGTTACCAATTATCTTTGTAAAAATTTATTTTCCAATAAATTCTCAGATCTAAGTAGACAGAAAAAAAAAATCAAACATAACTTACCTTTTTGTCTCTGGTCCTTACTTCCCCATAGAAATCTAGGGCCTCTTGTGCCTTTAAAAATTTGCCCCGATGTAACAAATATGCACAAATCATTACACCAGTTCGTCCCTTTCCAGCTTTACAGTGAATTGCTGCAACATGATTGTCATCTTCACTTAGCCATTGGTCAAGATCTTCACAAAAGGGTTTGATAAGTTCTAACTGTGGTGGATTATGGTCTTCAAAGGGATACTGTGCAACTGTGATAAAAAAATAACCTCAGAATAAGAAAATAATCTCACTTGAATTGCTTATTACAAGTAGGTTAACTTTAGAAATGTTGCATACAAATAGTTTAAAAATATCTGAACTATAGAGAAAAAGAATTTATTGTCTGATAATTTTCTAAGTTTTGAACAGAAAATAATCTCTCATTAACTCAAATTTATCCATTAGACAGGTACGTCAAGTATTATTTTCCTCACTTTATGATGGAGGCAATGGAGTAGCAACATATCAGAGGTCACAACATAACAGAGGGAGAGGTAAACTCAAAATGATACATCACATGAACCTCTTATCAGGGCTCTCAATACATTTTCTAGCAAAAGGAACTGTAATATCTATAATATTGCATTATCACAAAATATGTATTCCAGAGAAAGCAAAGATCACTAATAAATCAACAATGCAAAAGACTGCATTTTATGCTATATATAACAGAAAGGCGAAGCATATTATTTTAAAGATGGTCTCAAAAATGTAACTGTTGCATACACACAACTCTAAACACATTTACAAAAGACACTTAAAAAATTTTTGTTTATAATGTATACAACTGCAGCAAAGTTTATCAAGCAAAGTTTTAGGACTTTTCACATAAGTTGTAAGAACTCAAAACTTCTCTGTTCCCCATAGTTGGGGTTGAGGTTTTAAAAATTTTTTTTTCTAGAAATAACACTTTAAATATGTCACTTAAATTTTATCTTATTGGTCTGTGCCTAGGTTCCACTCTATAAAAATCCTGACTAACATTCAAATAATTATCCTCTGTGTCACTTAAATATGTGAAAAGTGTGTCTTTTATATCTTCAACCAAATCATTCATAATGTGACACAAGATACACTCAATTAAGCCTTTGGTCTGACAGAACAGCCTTCAGACAATGACTACTACTACAGGCAGTCATCAGGACAGCTTTGATTTAGTCATCTGCCTAGCTGAACCATCATTTCATCTTCATTTCCCCAGTGGCATACAAAAATACCCAGGAAAACCTGTTAAATGTCTATTCGAAGGTGGATAAAGCTCAATTAAGACACTCTTTGACCAGTAAACAGCAAAAATCCACTAAAAATGAAACATTCTTAGTAATAAATCTATCCTAGCTCTCAGTTATTTCAGCACTTCTGAATTCTTAAACCAAGTTTGAAAGTCTGTCCTTATAAATATTTAGGAAGGAACAATGGCAAATCTGTAGCTCACGGCATCAACTTTCTCTTTGTGACTATCACAGCAGCATCTTGCCAAGCTTCTCAACGTTCTAGGTCTCTCATGGTTCAAAGAGTTCCACAAACACAAATGAAAGTTTTTTGTGGACTCTGAGATAAAATATGCTACACCTGGAGAATAACTCACTTAAAGCAATTTTTGCTCTCATCTATCAGGCTCCTTTTATCCATATTTCATTATACCCTTTTCCACTGTACAGGTCATGTTCCATTACAGAATTAAGCCATTCTCCTTTCTCCCTGTAATCTCTTACTATCATGCCAAATGCCTCAAATCACAGATATAACCCTCTATTTATTCTGTTAGTCTATAAATTTCTCCTAGTTTTCAGTTAATTCAATTTAGTCTTCCTCATTTACATGATACTTATTTCCAAAAACACAACAGCAAAATTAATTTCAAATTTTCTCAGACCATCTTTAAGATAAATATATCACTTAATACTTGAGATTATTCATTATTGGTATGACAGTAAAATTTAGACTGTTGGCTTCAAGTTATCTAACATAATATGTGTACCTATACTTACCTCTGCAATTAAATTTGGCGGTATCATAATGTCTTTCAGCACATCTAAAAGAAAAATTTTAATTTGATATAAAATTATCTTGTGCACTTGAGGAAAAAAAGTGCAACAGTAACAAACATTTCTGAACCTTTATAATATACCAGGCATTATGTTAAATATCTTACATTAACTACTTCTTTTAATCCTAAGAATCCTATGAAGTAGGTCCCATTCTTCAATCCACATTTTACAATTACGGAAATCTAGGTTTAAAATGCTAAGTATACACAATCAGAGCTTATACATTTGGTTGCAAAATTTGTAATGTCACTAATATAAAACAGGACAAATTCACCTGCATCCACACCGTCACCATTCCCTTTATGAAAATTATACACGCGAAAGGACTTGTTATTTCACAAGTATGTGTAAATAACTAACTAGTTTCAATTTTATCTTTGCCTTACAATTGAGCATACATAGTTTTCTCAAACTATTATTATAAAAGATGTATGTTATAACAGTTAAAAAAAAAAAGTAGGGGAAAATTTAAAGCAAAGAATGAAAGTGAATGATGCTAATCTACTCAAACACAACATTAACTCAGTTATTTTAAACCTGATCTTTCCCTCCATAGATAAACCAAAGGTCATCTTTTTCAATAATCTCTCAGGTCGTAGGTTTTAATTAAAGTCTGAGAGTAATGAAAGAGTAGTAAGTAAAATCAATACAGAAAAACATTGACTTAGCATATTTAAAGCATGCTAAAATCTGTCTTTTTACCAGTAGTCACACATTTGCTATCATGCACTGGCTGACTCATGATTAACAGGCCACATTTATAGGCTCAGAAAGGGATTCCATACATTAGTTTGTGGTCAGCAGCATCCTGATAACTCCAACTACTAGCCAAACCAGGTATTTTCAAAAATTTAGCACTTTAAAACAAATAAAGACTCTTAATCCATCACTGCAAAATCCCCAAATTTTTAAACATCTGAAATTTTCTCTTAACTGTATGGTAAACTCAACTGCAGGAGAACTAGATCTGAGTTTATAAAAATGTGTAGTCTTTAATTAATAGAAATACATTTAGAACGAAGAGTGAAACAATCTATTCTAGGTACTGTTCCAAATCCTGCTGGGGTGTTATGTAATACAGAATATATGTTTCCATGTTAACGTTCTAAAAAAACTGAAAAATTCTGAATGCTGAAACAAAACTAGTTCAAAGAGTTTCAAATAAGCAATTATGGACCAGTGTTTTACATTTAAAAATCCTTAGAATATCTGTAAAGTTCTTTTATTTTAAACAGTTTTTGAAATCCACATGAAGATAGGGAATCCCCTGGCAGTCAAATGGTTAGGATGGCGCTCTCACTGCTGAGGGCCCAGGTTCAATCCTTCGTTGGGGAACTAATATCCCACAAGCCTTGTGGTTGTGGCCAAAAAAAAAAAATTCCACATGAAAGTTGAAATAACTCTAAGTAAACTGCAATCCACTAATTTTTAACTGGTCAGATCTGAAACAAATCAGCTTTTATACTACCACTGAAAACCAAGTTTTCCCCTTTTAGGATATTATAATTAAGTATATTGAGTTTGCTAGAAAGAAAATTTACTTAATAATGAGATGCATATATACACATCTTTGCTAAATAATTTCATATTCACTTAAATTTTTAAAAAATGACATAAAGAAGAGAAGTAACCATGAAAATACTATCATTTTACACTGTCTTTGGTACAGATTAAAGAGGAGTATGGTCAATAGTGAAGAATCTGTGAAAAATGCAAGTTAGTGTTAGTCGCTCAGTTCTGTCTGACTCTGTGAACCCATGGACTGCAGCCTGCCAGGCTCCTCTGTCCATGGACTCCTCCAGGCAAGAATACTAGAGTGGGTTGCCATTTCCTTTTCCAGGGGATCTTCCTGACCCAGGGATCAAATCCAGGTCTCCTACATTGTAGGCAGTCCTTTACCATCTGAGCTACCAGCAAAGCCAAAGAGTCCATAATGGAATATTTTATAAGGAATCATGTAAAGATAGAGCTTAGGAGACAAGGGGAGCACTATATGCCAGGAAACAATTCTAAGAAACTGGTCTCATCACAGCAAAACAAAAATAAACATTTTGAATTTTATACAGCTTCAGTTATCTATAAAATTCCCATACTTTTTTAGCAGCTCAAACACTATGACTACCTTCATACTTTGACTCTCAAGAAATATTGTTAACAGGAAAAAAACAGAGGGAAAGTGAAAACAATGAGCTACTAAATGTCTACTAGATGTGCATACCTTACAACCAAGATTCCTTGTTTTCAAATTCATCCTCACAATCAGTTAATATTATCTCCATATTATATATGAGAATGCTAAGATTTACAAGAGCATTACAAAACTTGCCCCAAACCACAATATATAAATGGAAAAGCCCAGCACTTCTGATTACAAAAGCTGAACTTTTTTCAGTACTGTTTCACACTTTCTCATAAAGAATATAAAACGGTTTAGAAAACAATAACAAATTTTAGTCAAAGTCAGCATTCCTACAAGAGCATTATTTGGCATAACAGAACCAACAAACAGTGGTAATGAAAACATGACCAAAAAATAGCAAAAATCTCTACAAGTATGGATAGGGAGTATGTGAAAACATATACTGGGTCTGGTAGGGATAAAAGTGATCTGGGGAGAGGTTAGGGTAAAAAAGAAGATCCTCAATTAAAACCTTCTCTGATAACTGCACAAATACACACACATACTATTCCTTATAAATTTTTTGTGGTATATTAGTGATAGGACAAGTTTTTAAAAACAAACCAAAATTGACATGAATGGGAAATGGGATTTGACCAAGACAAGTGTTAGGAAGATTTAACCATTTTTGCTTCCTTATACAGAGAACTCAAAAGACATCTTTTAAAAATCATCATCTCCTTTGGCTTTCAAGAGATAAGAAAAATGAAGATACACTGAAAGAGTTTTTATGAAGCAGCAGAAAATGAAGAAAGGGATAAGATTAATAGAAAAAGCTTCCAGAGAAGTGAGACTTGCCATAGATTCAGCTAGGCATGTAGGTCTCTTCTTCTTTACTTTCTTCAATGGAACTATCCCTATCTTACAAAAGAAAACTTAATAGATAAAAATTAATAACAGCTAAAGGTTTACCACAAAAGGATGGAGAGTTGTATGTTAAGGAGAATATACGATGAAATAGTCAATCTTTTAAAAATTAGTCTCTAAGGAACATTTAGCTTCCTCAAAGGCAAGAACTATATTATATCTTTATACCCTATCTTCCCCCTCCTCACCTTACCCTCCTCAGAAGATAAGATTATAGAGGAACATACAAAGATGAAATACACACACTTGCACAAAACAAATTGATTAATGTACTAATTCACCAAGTATATCTGAATTTGGTTAATGATTTGAAGCTAATTCTGTCCTTTCTTAAAATAACCTTACTGAATGACCAATAATATAGAGATATAAACAGATAGTCAATTAGAAAGTCTATGTTAAGAACTCTTCATCCACATATGTCATAGTTGCCATAAAAATTTTAATATACTATTGAATATAGGTATGTTAAGTCCAAGTATTTTAAGGTCTTTCCACTTACATATGGCTTCAAAGACATATATCACATGTTATTAATATCCTAAAAATAAAAGAAACAAAACAGAAACATCTGCTACTTATCAGACTCACTTACCCAGAGCCAAAAATATAAACAGGGATAGGTAAAGAAGACTGAAAAATGATGTCAGAAATCAAAACATTCTACAACTTGGTAGTTCTAGGAATTTCTGAAGTAAGTAAAATTTGGGGAGATTAAAACAAACAAAAAAACCAGAAAGGGAATACTGGTATCAACAGTGGACGGTCTGCTAACATATGTACCTGTGTGACCTTGTTCAACTCACTTAACTTCTCTAGGCCTCAGATTCCCCATCTGTAAAATGAGAAGGTTGGACTAAATGATCTCTTTCAGATACTTTCCAGTTCTATGATTCCATTAAATGGATGGGGGAATAAGCGAGTTAAAATATGTGCACCAAAAGCTACTCTCAACTAATAATGAGACAATTCATTAACTTGAGAGTCCAATGTTTGGATATACAAACAGGCAATCAAGTTTCCAGGCTAGATCCCAATGCTGATTTTAACCAAATAACACAAGTGACCCACAATACTGACAGTACAAACCTAAGTTTTAAATTCTGGAAGCAGGAAGCCACTGCATACAGGAATGAAAAGTATTTCCTTTCTTTTCTTTGGATATAATGTTAAAGCCTTCCTTCTGGGGCTCTACATGCTCAATCCTCAGAGTCTAAGTCCAAAGTGACTCATTTAGTGGACTCCAGCTTTTGCAGTTAGTTCATGACCTCTTTTTTTTTTTAAACTTAAATTCTGAATCCATTTGTTCAAAAACTACAAAACTCTGTGACTTATTTTCCTCCACATAAACCTGTGGCACCTGCAACAAAAGTTGTTGCAGAAGAGGTTAATCCAGAAAAGAGAAAGATACATGCACAGATCATTTGTAAACAGCTGCTGCTGCTGCTGCTAAGACACTTCAGTTGTGTCCAACTCTGTGTGACCCCATAGACGGCAGCCCACCAGGCTCCCCCATCCCTGGGATTCTCCAGGCAAGAACACTGGAGTAGGTTGCCATTTCCTTCTCCAATGCATGAAAGTGAAAAGTGAAAGTGAAGTCGCTCAGTCATGTCCGACTCTTGGTGACCCCATGGACTGCAGCCCACCAGGCTCCTCTGTCCATGGGATTTTCCAGGCAAGAGTACTGGAGTCAGGTGCCACCTAAACTAAGTTTCTGCAGCACCTGTTTGTTACTCTCCTTCTTTTGATTATACCACTGCTCCCTCCACACACCATAATCTGACCATAATGGACCAAATCTGGCCACCAAGCTTCTCACATGCCATTCTCTAGGTCTACAACACCATTTTCCCTCCTCCTAAGCCTGTAGGTAAACCTTCATGATTCTTTTCACCTCAGCTCAAGCATTCTGTTCTTTATGAAATCTTCCTTATAACAGGCAATCATTATTTTGACTGTTGTCCATGTAGCTCTCTTCTATACAAGAGTTACCTCTTCTATAATACTTTGTCTACTTTTTACATTAGACTAATTACTTGAGGGCTGGAATGACATCTTACTCACCTCTGCACTAACATTTTAGAATGTCCAACATGTAACAGGCACTCAGTAAATGTCTGCTTCTTTGTGGATCTGAGGAAATCATTTTACAACTAAGAAACAACACCTGCGCCTATGTCACTCTCAGATCTTCTGAAGTCTTAACAGAGCACAAAGATCACTAAATTAAAGATAAAAAAGCAACATCCCATAAACCAATAAGGCACTGCTGCTGCTGCTAAGTCGCTTCAGTCATGTCCGACTCTGTGCGACCCCACAGACGGCAGCCCACCAGGCTCCCCCGTCCCTGGGATTCTCCAGGCAAGAACACTGGAGTGGGTTGCATTTCCTTCTCCAATGCGTGAAAGTGAAAAGTGAAAGTGAAGTCGCTCAGTCATGTCCGACTCTTTGTGACCCCATGGACTGCAGCCTACCAGGCTCCTCCATCCATGGGATTTTCCAGACAAGAGTACTGGAGTGGGGTGCCACTGCCTTCTCCCAATAAGGCACAGAGACGCTTTAATTTTTTGGTGAATATTTGAAAGCCCACTCTAGAAAAGAATCTTCTTCTTATATCTGATAAACTCTACAGAAATTAAATAGTAGATAGTAAACATAACTTGGGATTAAAAATTTTTTCAACGCACAATTTATACATATCACACAGGAAAAAATAAAAGCCATGTAGAAACATAACACATTTTATGTATCATTTTTTAGAATTAGAAAATGGTCAATATTTGGGGAAGAAAAAATGGTCAAGGGCAAAATGGTAAGATATTAATATTTTCCTCACATTTTTCTTGCCTTTCTTTTTTTTCCACATCTCTACTCACAAAGTCAAAAGAAAAAAGGAAAAGTTAAAGATAAGGTCAGCTAGCTGAATCAAGAGGCAATCCTTACACCCCTGCCTCAAACAAGAAGAACCACCCATTTTAACAATTTAGGTAATTTATTTATCTTATATACAGTTAGAGAATATACTAATAACTTTTTCAATCAATTGACCTAGAGACACAGAATAAAATTATATTAGAAGCTTCCCTCCATAGAAGATGGCATTGATGCTTTAATAGAAGCTCTGTGTGAATTACACTTCCAGTTTCCACATGGTTATGGGCGCAAAGATGGGCTAGATGCCAAGTCATTTGAAGCAGATCAAGCAACATGAATCTGTGCTGACACTGTTTTACCTCATCACTACACTTTCTAAATGACCTAACAATGCTCTCAATCAGAATTCTTGAACTAATTGTTTTAGGAATACAATTCTGTTAAATTTTAACTTTAACTCTACTTCACTCTAACAAGGAAACAACTTTCACTCAATAGTTGTTTTAGAAGATATTTGCAAGCATACAAACAAGAAAACATACTTACAGATTGTATATCTTGTAATGGTTTTTATGCTTTGAATCCAAAAACCTTAAAACAAAACAAACAAACAAAAAGCCACCATTAACAAAAATGAGCTAACATTTGAAATTACATTAATACTATTGAGAAAAACCAAAAGACAGATTCTATTTTTCCTAATCTCAAATGTAATTTAAGAAAAATAAACTTCAATAAATATTCCCTCCATTGGTTTAAACTAGTAAGCAGTTCCTTCTTATATAATTATATTACACAGATTTATACAATCTGAAGTAAAGCCATAGCTTTTCATAAAATGAATATTTTCATAATCTCTCTTCAGCCTAACATAATGAAGTTGAGCATTAAGAAATAACTTCTTTAAAAAGCATTATTAGCATTTAGCTCGTTACCTAGCTTATACATTTTTCTGAGTCACATGCAATCAAATAATCTTAAAAATAATCTTAGTAACTCAGTCATCATTTCTTTCAAACTAAAAACATTTGATATTTGAAAGCTGCAAGTAATAACTACTAGTTTTGTACAGTGTATAAAATGTTTTCACATACATATTCTTATGTGATGCTCACCAACATCTAAGAGGTAGAGCTTATTCGCATTTTACAGATGAGGGAAGTAGGTAAAAGAAATTACAGGGCTTGCCCGAGGTCACACAGCTGCTATGCCAAAAATCCACACCAAAGACCTCGCTCTCAACAACTAGTGAAGAAGCTAAACAACACTCACAGCCAACACTTTATATGCCAGGCTATGCCGGGCACGACTGTAAGTTTATGCATGTAAACTTACCAAATCCTGTGAGGTAAGTAACAGAGGGATTAGAAATGTGTAAGGCTGAGGAAACAGAATAAATAGAAGAACAAATGGAAAACAGAAGAGACGAGTTTAAAAGACCTAAAATCTAGGAGATGCAACATATGAATAGGTATCCCAGAGAAAAGGATGGAAAATACAGGAGAAGAAATCCATGATATAATTCAAGAAAAAGACCCCAAACTGAAGATCATGAATTTCCAAACTAAAAGGGTATAATGAATATTAAAAAAAAAAAAAGAGAGAGAGATCCAAACAAAGGCATACATATTTTAGCGAAGTTTCAGAATATTGAAGAGATAAACGTTAAGATCTTAGAAACTGCCTGAATCAGGTTTCATAAAAGAAATCTGGAATCAGAATAACTTCATCCTTTTTAATGGCAACACCAGCAGCTAGAAAATAATTAGACAAAACCTTCTGACTTTACATTATTCCTAGTCTAGAATTCCACAGCTGCTGCTGCTGCTGCTAAGTCGCTTCAGTTGCGTCCGACTCTGTGTAACCGCACAGACATCAGCCCACCAGGCTCCCCAGTCCCTGGGATTCTCCAGGCAAGAACACTGGAGTGGGCTGCCATTTCCTTCTCCAGAATTCCACAGCAAGATACACTATAAAACAAGTGCGAATTTATAATAAAGACATTTTTAAATAAGCAAAGTCCCAAATAATTTTGATTTCCACATATTCTCTCGCTCAGGAAATTATGAGAAAATTATGAGAAAATGTGTTCCACCAAGACAAGCGTGGGAAACCTATGGAAAAAGATGACAAGTTTCAGAAACTGAAGAACTCAACTCATGAGAAGAAAACAGAAAACAGAGAACCCCTGAATGAATAGTGAAGGAACACCTCAAGAAGAAAGTCATACAGCAAGCTCAGAGAAAAACTAAGCCAATTTAGGGACGAACAAAAGGTTCCTGAAGAAGATGAAATTGATACAATGCCAAATGTGCTTAAACATTTCCAGAGACTCAAACTTAGAGGCAAGTTTAGAGACAAATTAAAGTTAAGAAGGCAGAGACTAAATAAGAGAGCGAGAAAGGAGGAGAAAGGGAGAAAGAAGGGAAAACAAAATGTGTAGGAAAAACCAGCTATAATATACTATATTGTTTATATTGAGTTCAGCTGCTCAGTTTATATTGAGTTCAGTCGCTCAGTCATCTCTGACTCTTTGTGAACCCATGGACTGCAGCATGGCGGGCTTCCCTGTCCATCAACAACTCCCAGAGTTGCTGATGGGCAACAAACTCCAAACTCATGTCCAAACTCATGTCCATTGCAATGGACCATCTCATCCTCTATCGATCCCTTCTCCTCCTGCCTTCAACTTTTCCCAGCATCAAGGTCTTTTCCAATGAGTCAGTTCTTTGCATCAGGTGGCCAAAGTATTGGAGTTTCAGCTTCAACATCAGTCCTTCCAATGAACACCCAGGACTGGTCTCCTTTAGGATGGACTGGTTGGATCTCCTTGCAGTCCAAGGGACTCTCAAGAGTCTTCTCCAACACCACAGTTCAAAAGCATCAATTCTTCAATGCTCAGCTTTCTTTATAGGCCAACTCTCACATCCATACATGACCACTGGAAAAACCATAGGCTTGACTAGATGGACCTTTGTCGGCAACGTAATGTCTCTGCTTTTTAATATGCTATCTACGTTGGTCACAGCTTTTCTTCCAAGGAGTTAAGCATCTTTTAATTTCATGGCTGCAATCACCATCTGCAGTGATTTTGGAGCTCCAAAAAATAAAGTCAGGCACTGTTTCCCCATCTATTTGCCATGATATGATGGGACTGGATGCCATGATCTTAGTTTTCTGAATGTTGAGTTTTAAGCCAACTTTTTCACTCTCCTCTTTGACTTTCATCAAGAGGCTCTTTAGTTCTTCTTCACTTTCTGCCATTAGGGTGGTGTCATCTGCATATCTGAGGTTACTGATACTTCTCCCAGCAATCTTGATTCCAGCTTGTGCTTCATCCAGCCCAGCGTTTCTCATGATGTACTCTGCATATAAGTTAAATAAACAGGGTGACAATATACAGCCTTGACGTACTCCTTTTCCTATTTGGAACCAGTCTGTTGTTCCATGTCCCGTTCTAACTGTTGCTTCCTGACCTGCATATAGGTTTCTCAAGAGACAGGTCAGGTAGTCTGATATTTACATCTCTTTCAGAATTTTCAACAGTTTATTGTGATCCACATAGTCAAAGGCTTTGGCATACTCAGCAAAGCAGAAGTAGATGCTTTCTGAAACTCTCTTGCTTTTTTGATGATGCAACGAATGTTGGTAATTTGGTCTCTGGTTCCTCTGCCTTTTCTAAAACCAGTTTGAACATCTGAAGCTTACAGTTCACATATTGTTGGAGCCTGGCTTGGAGAATTTTGAGCATTACTTTGTTACTGTGTGAGATGAGAGCAATTGTGTGGTAGTTTGAGCATTCTTTGCAATTGCCTTTCTTTGGGATTGGAATGAAAACTGACCTTTTCCAGTCCTGTGGCCACTGTTTCCCAAATCTGCCGGCATACTGAGTGCAGCACTTTCAAAGTGTCGTCTTTTAGGATTTGAAATAGCTCAACTGGAATTCGATCACCTCCACTAGCTTTGTTCGTAGTGATGCTTTCTAAGGCCCACTTGACTTCACATCTCAGGATGTCTGGCTCTAGGTGAGTGATCACACCATTGTGATTATCTGGGTCGTGAGGATCTTTTTTGTACAGTTCTTCTGTGTATTCTTGCCACCTCTTCTTAATATCTTCTGCTTCTGTTGGGTCTTTACCATTTCTGTCCTTTATTGAGCCCATCTTTGCATGAAATGTTCCCTCGGTATCTCTAATTTTCTTGAGATCTCTAGTCTTTCCAATTTATTGTTTTCCTCTATTTCTTTGCACTGATTACTGAGGAAGGCTTTCTTATCTCTCCTTCCTATTCTTTGGAACACTGCAGGCAAATGGGTTTAACTGTAAACGACATTTATCTAGTTATGACATAAAAACTCAATATTGATAAAATCAAAATTACAATATAACTTCTGGAAGTATGGGAGAATGAAAACATGTGGCTGGATTAAGGGGGGAAAAAAAAAGTCCATAAACTTGAATGTGAAAAAGTATGTTACGCAGTCAGTCAAGCAGTACTTAAAACTTTATCACTAACTGATGTCACATTACAGTTTTTGAAGATACCAAAATATTATTTACAATCAACACTGCAGAATTAACATTAGACCTGCCAATAGATTTAAATGTGTTTATAACTATTATTATATAGATATTTTAAAATATTTTATAAACCACTATAATCAAAACTAATATAATAGGCATATTTGTAATCCTATGAATTTTATCAATTTAAATCATTCTAAGAAACAGTTCATAAACTTCAACAGACTGTCTACAAGATACACGGCATAAGATTATGAACTCTTGCCATGGGGCAGTGGTTGTTAATAAACCCTATAAATCTATCTGATTCTAGTAATTCATATGTAAATATTTAAGGTATGTGTAACTTCCTATTTCTTTTTTTTAACCCACTACTTCAACCAACCCAGGAAGTATTGATTTTGCTATGAAGACTTCTATTGAACTATAAATAATATTACAGGAAAAAGTGGTATGTTACAGACTCTTCCACTCCTATCTCTTGTACCCTCTTTATCTTCTGTATTCTTGGATATTTCTCAATTTGTACTTTTGGATTTTTCTTTAAAATTAGGTAAAATTTACATATAGTGAAATACACAGATCTCAGGTATACAATTCTATGAATTCTGTCACAACCACTCCAATCAAAATATAGGACACTTCTTCCATCCCAGAAAATTCCCTCATGCCCATTTGCAGCGAAGCCCCACCAAGCTCTCAGGTAGCTACTACTATTTCATGAAGTATGCATTCTTTTTTAACTGACTTCCTTCACTTACTTTTTAAATTTATCCATGGTGTAACATGTATCACTAGTTCATTCTTTTTATTCCAATTATTATTCTGTTGTATGAACATACCAGCACTGATCCATTCTTCTTTGATGGAAATCTTGGATTTTACAGTTTTGGGGTTATTATGAACAAAGTGCATAAACATTCTTGAGCAAGTCTTTTATGGGGACATATGCTTTCACTCCCTTGAGTAAATAATAGCTAGGAGCAGAACTGCTGGGTCACAGAGTAGATAGGGGTGGGTGCATACTTATCTCTGTGAGAAACTACTGAACACCTTTCCAGAGTGGCTGTTCTCTTCCACAGATCTACCACATTTCAAGAGTTTCAGTTGCTCCACAGTCTTATCAACATTTGGCACTGTTGGTTTTTTTAAAAAATTCTAATCCTTCATTTGTTTATTAGTCAGTTTTCTACTTCCTTTTGTGAAATATCTAAGTTACTGGCTCATTTTATCCCCCAACTGGATTGTCTTTTTTATTACTGATCTAAAGGAGTCTTCTATATATTCTGGGTATAAGTCCTTTGTCTGATATTTGCTCCCTGTGTACAACTTGCCTTTCCATTTCCTTAATAACGTGCCTTGATAATCAACAACTTTAAATTTTTATAAAATCCAATATATCATATTTTTCTTTAGTTTAGAACCTTGTAGTTTCTCTGAGAAATCTTTCCATACACAAAAACAGTTCATAAAGATATTCTCTTTCTTTTGTTCTAGAAGCTGTATACATACTTTTAGACTTTTCTCAGTTTCTATTTTAATTTGGTTGTAAATATAGATAATGCTAAGGATAATTAGCATTGGAGAAGGAAATGGCAACCCACTCCAGTGTTCTTGCCTGGAGAATCCCAGGGATGGCAGAGCCTGGTGGGCTGCCGTCTATGGGGTCACACAGAATCAGACACGACTGAAGCGACTTAGCAGCAGCAGCAGCAAGGATAATTAGAATATCTAAAACACGGACAAATGATTTCAAGGACAGTGATCATAAAATTTAATAAACAACAACTCACTGCTACCTGCAGTATCTTCCACCATGGGTTGCTTATGACAGAAAATGAATAAGCAAAAAATACTCTACAAAATACAATATTCTCTCAGAAAGCCTACAATGTAAATGTGAGCAGAGGAGGGGAGAGTAGGTATTATGGAGGATTAACATTGCATTTTTAGTTCATTCTGAGTTTGGTAACTTTATGATTTGAATCCAAATACATAAACCTACACTATATTAATAGGAATGTACACATCCCATTGCCCAGCTCCAGGGAATACTATTCAAATGCGATAGTCCTGTACACTTCAACTGGAGCCCAAAGGAGTGCCAGAACACATACCAAAATGGTCACAGTGGTTATCCTGGGTTTACAGGGAAAGATGGGCCTTTCATGATTTACTTTCAACACTTCTACAATTTTGTTGTTAAAATATAAGCACATACTACTTTCAAAAGAAAAAAGTTTTCTGTTCTAATGTCTTTCCCCAAATAAGTAAGAACTGATGAAGTTATATCACACTGTTTTACCTACAAAGAGTGGGCTTCATGAAAGTCTAGGTTCTTTTTTTAAACAGTATTTTTTAGAGTTTACATAAAATTATTATTTTTATATACTGTTTTGAAGTACAAAAGACAAGAAAGGTTTTTTATGTGACAACAGTCCTCTTTGAGAAATAATTAGTTTTAATAAGATTCATGCAATCCTTATTTATAAAGACTCGGGAGGTTTTTCTTAATTGTATTTTCATTCATACTGAGCCTGTCCTGAGGATATTAAAAAAAAAATTTACTAGCACACACTTGGTGCCAAATCACAAATCTGACATCAGTGAGAAATGATGTCAGCAAAACAGAATGAACGATTCATTAAAATGCTGGTAATGTGTTATTCCTTTAAACCCCTCCTAGACGTTCCAGACATGAAAAGCTTTTTCTTCAATTTCATCAACATACTTTTTATGTTACTTTAGCTAGCAACTACTTTGTTTATAGTGTATATTCAAAGATAACTGTTATCTTTTTTTAATGTTCAAGGATTATTTATTATGGGCACAATTGCTAAGAATTTCTGCTTTCCATTCTTTTTTCTACATTCCTTTCAGGAAGGACAAAGTCTTACTAAATAGTCTCATTTGATTCCTCATAACACATACTTAAAAATAAAATCACTTTAGTTCTAAAAAAGAAAAGTATCTATAAGGGTAGATGGTGACTGCAGCCATGAAATTAAAAAACGCTTACTCCTTGGAAGAAAAGTTATGACCAACCTAGGTAGCATATTGAAAAGCAGAGACATTACTTTGCCAACAAAGGTCCGTCTAGTCAAGGCTATGGTTTTTCCAGCGGTCATTTATGGATGTGAGAGTTGGACTGTGAAGAAAGCTGAGCACCGAAGAATTGATGCTTTTTGAACTGTGGTGTTGGAGAAGACTCTTGAGAGTCCCTTGGACTGCAAAGAGATCCAACCAGTCCATTCTGAAAGAGATCAGCCCTGGGTGTTCTTTGGAAGGAATGATGCTAAAGCCGAAACTCCAGTACTCTGGCCACCTCACGTGAAGAGTTGACTCATTGGAAAAGACTCTGATGCTGGGAGGGATTGGGGGCAAGAGGAAAAGGGGACGACAGAGGATGAGATGGCTGGATGGCATCACCGACTCGATGGATGTGAGTCTGAGTGAACTCCAGGAGTTGGTGATGGACAGGAAGGCCTGGCGTGCTGCGATTCATGGGGTCGCAAAGAGTCGGACACGACTGAGCACTGAACTGAACTGCTCTGAAACTTTCATTAAATTATATATTCCACAAATAATGATTAAGCTAGTAAAATGAAAATAGATTTGAGATGGCAAATAGGTGCCAAACTGGTGGTGGCTTAATGAGGTGCAATGTTAAGGCTATTAGAACAATACCCAGGTTGGAGACTGAGAAAGAATATGATGATTGATTACCAATGTCTGCCATTAGTGAGGGAGAGAGAATAAAATAAAAATGTTCACTCTGCCATCTCTAGAGGACATCAATACAAACTTATGGGTTGTTGTTATTCAGTCACTAAGTTGTGTCCAACTTTGCAACCTCACAGAATGCAGCATGCCAGGCTTCCCTGTCTTTCACTATCAATTTAAAAAAAGAAAATTTGAACATTATAAATTATTATAGAGTAGGCAAAGTTACTGTAACCAGATAAAAGTCTATTATGAATAAGCCTTTAAAAGCTTTGTTCTAAAAATGTTTTTTCACACTGGCATTCAATATAAAGGGGCCATCTCTTAAAATTTCTCTTACAGGAGCATGTATATACTTTGACCATTATAGAGTACTGGTATAGGCATTTTTCCTTTGTAAATAACTGCAAAATTAGGGAAAAACATATAAGGAACTAAACAAAAGGCAGCAGAGGCCTATGATCTTCAAGGAAAAAGAAACCTTACCTGCCTCATGCAAAACCTGTACGCAGGTTTTTCTATAAGTTTACCCTTATAGATACTTTTCTTTTTTAGAACTGAAGTGATTTTATTTTTAAGTGTGTGTTATAAGGAATCAAATGAGATTATTTATGTAGTAAGCTTTTGTCATTCCTGAATGGAATGTAGAAAAATAGAAGAACAGGAAGCAGAAATTTGTAGCGGTTGTGCCCATAATAAATAATCCTTGAACATTAAAAAAGGATAACAATTATCTTTGAATATACATTATAAACAAAGTAGTCAAGAAGCAACAGTTAGACTCAGACTTGGAACAATGGACTGGTTCAAAACTGGGAAAGGAGTACATCAAGGCTGTATTTTGTCACACTGCTTATTTAACTTCTATGCAGAGTACATCATGCGAAATGCCAGGGTAGATGCAGGCACAAGCTGGAATCAAGATTGCCGGGAGAGATACCAATAACTTCAGGTATGCAGATGACACCACCAGTGGCAGAAAGTGAAGAGGAACTAAAGAGCTCTTGATGAAGTTGAAAGAGAAGAGTGAAAAAGCTGGCTTAAAACTCAACATTCAAAAAACTTAAGATCATGGCATCTGGTCCCATCACTTCATAGCAAATAGATGGGGAAAAAATGGAATCACTGATAGACTATTTTCTTGGGCTCCAAAATCACTGAGGATGGTGACTGCAGCCATGAAATTAAAAGATGCTTGCTCCTTAGAAGAAAAACTATTACAAACCAAGACAGCATACTAAAAATCAGAGACATTACTTTGCCGACAAAGGTCTGAATAGTCAAAGCCACGGTTTTTCCAGCAGTCATGTATGGATGTGAGAGTTGGACCATAAAGAAGGTTGAGTGCCAAAGAATTGATGCTTTTGAACTACAGTGTTGGAGAAGACTCTTCAGAGTCCCTTGGAGAGCAAGGAGATCATATCAGTCAATCCTAAAGGAAATCAACCCTGAATATTCATTGGAAGGACTGATGCTGAAACTGAAGCTCCAATACTTTGGCTACCTGATGCAAAGAGCCAACTCATTGGAAAAGACCTAGATGCTGGGAAAGATGGAAGGCAGGAGGAAAAGGGGACGACAGAGGATGAGATGGTCGGGATCGCATCACCGACTCAATGGACATGAGTTTGAGCAAGCACCAGGAGATGGTGAAGGACAGGGAAGCCTGGTGTCTTGCAGTCCATGGGGTCGCAAATAGTCAGACCAACT
Organism: Bos indicus x Bos taurus; assembly: GCF_003369695.1. Lineage (NCBI taxonomy): Eukaryota > Metazoa > Chordata > Mammalia > Artiodactyla > Bovidae > Bos > Bos indicus x Bos taurus. The sequence continues at coordinate 41,798,112 of NC_040101.1, forward strand.
AAGCGACTGAACAACAACCCCAAGCCTGCCTTGTTTTCAGCTTGAAGACTCTTTTTTGACAGAGCAGAAGGAAATGGAACAAAGGTTTCACTGAGGTAAACAGACAGAAATTGGAGTTCTGGATGGTAAAGCAGCTAGAGTTTGTGGAACACAATAGCAGAAAAAGGAGGATGAAGAGATGGAGGGACTTCTAAGTTTGTGTGGAAAGTAACCTCAGGGCCTTGGCATGGGTTAGGCTGCATATCTGCAGGTTCTGGAAGCATAATGGAGATAACATCAGAGAAAGCACAGTACTGGGAGAAAGAGTTCTGTCCAGCCAGAATGGAGAGACCTCAGGTATTCAGCTGAGACCCTAGAAAGCCACACCTGAGGAATAAGGACCATGACATGAAGCAAAAGACAAAACTGAAACAGGCCTACCTTAACAAAGAAAATCAAGTCTGATAATATAAGGAGATTAGCCATTAATTTAAATGCCTGCCAAAATGAAACTCAGCACACTTAAAGTAACAATTCAGACTTCCTACAACATATCATCCAAAACATTCATCACGCAATTAAAACTTATTAGACATGCAAAGCAGGGAAATATGATCTATGACCAAGAAGGAAAAAAAAAGCAGCCAACAGAAACCAATTCCAAGATGAACCAGATGTTGGAATTAGCAGACATGGACTTTGAAGCAGCTATTATAAAAATATACAAGAATGTAAAAGAAAATGATTACAGCTTAAGTGACAAGATGAAAAATCTTAGCAAAGGCATAGAGACTATAAGAGACAGAAATTCTAGGTCTCAAAAGTACAATATCTGAAAAGACAAATCTACTTGCAATACTGAGGACTTCAGAAGATGTGGGAGATTGAGTTTTCTAAGAATGACATATTCCCCATTCCACATGCTCCTCATAAACATAACCTTAACAATGGTCTCTTTTAAGTGGTGGAGTCTATGGTCCATCCCCCTTGAATCTGGGCACACTTCTATGATTACCTCCACCAACTGAGTACTGGCAGAAGTGAGATAAAGCTATTTCTAACACTGCTGCTGCTAAGTCACTTCAGTCGTGTCTGACTCTGTGCGACCCCATAGACAGAAGCCCACCAGGCTCCCCAGTCCCTGGGATTCTCCAGGCAAGAACACTGGAGTGGGTTGCCATTTCCTTCTCCAATGCATCAAAGTGAAAAGTGAAAGTGAAGTCACTCAGTCGTGTCCAACCCTCAGTGACCCCATGGACTGCAGCCCACCAGGCTCCTCTGTCCATGAGATTTTCTAGGCAAGAGTACTGGAGTGGGGTGCCAATTGCCTTCTCCGATTTCTAACACTAGGTCATAAAAAATGCCATATACTTCTACCCTGGACTCTGGATCTTCACTTTCAAGAAGATGCCATGCTATGAGGAAGCTCAAAACAGCATACAAAGAAAGGCCAAGTGTAGGGGCTCTGGCCAACAGCCCAACTAAAGACCCAGATAACAAACAGCCTATACCAGACACATGAGTGAAAATACAAATAGATGATTCAGCCCTCAATCTGCCAAAACTCATCTCCTGTCACTGAGTTTTCCCAACTAAGGCCCCAAATATTCTGGAGCAGAAACAAGTCATTTCCATCATGCCTTGTCCAGATTTCTGACTCACTTAATCTGTGAGTACAAAATAAATAAATGTTCTATGCAATTTATGTTTGGAGGGAGGTTTGTTATGCATAGATATCAGCTGGAAAATAAAGATATGAATTTGATAACACATAGTAGTTATTTATTTAACCTAGAGAACAGAAGAAAGAAATTGAAAAACAAAAATTTAAAGACATCATGGCTAAAAATTTCCCACCCACGGTATATAAAACAACTTAGAGACTCTAAAAGCTCAATAAACTTCAAATAAGACAAATATAAAAAGAACCAAACTATGCCTATCATAATCAAAACCACTGAAAACCAAAGGGAAAAAACAAAAGGAGTCAGGAAAAAGATACATTATGTATCTAGGAGAATACAAGCATGAATAATGGCAGACTTCTCATCAGATCTAATGTAGCATTCAAAAACAAAAACAAAGCCATCACAGAAGTCTATATCCAGCAAAATGCCTTTCAAAAACAGTCAACAAATACAGAGGATCTGTCACCAGCAAACTTGTTCCTAGGCTGAAGGAACTAATTCCAGATGAAAACTTTGACTCTAAAGAAAGAAACAAAAAGCATCAAAAATAGTAAATACAGGAGTATAAAAGGACATCTTTTTTCTTGATTTCACTGAAAGATAACTGCTTAAAGCAAATAAAATAACACTGTATTCTGGGGTTTACTACATACGTAGACATAAAATACACGACAAAATAATACAAAAGAAATGGAGGAAAACAGAATTTTACTGTTGTAGGGCTCTTATATTTTCATGCTTACAATAACAACTCTAGGAGAACTATAACAAGCTGTGTTCTATAATTCCTGTAACAAACTCTAAATATATACAGATACACACACACACACACACACACAGCTAAAAAATAGAAGAATTTAAATGGAATACTTCAAAATATTCTATTAACCCCAAAGAGGACAGAAAAAAAGGAATGAGGGAGAATGAGACTGAAATAGGAATGAATGAACAATTAAACACAAATAGGAAGGTGTTAGACTAAAAGAAAACATATTAATCATCATATTAAATATAAATGGACTAAACACTCCAATTAAAAAAGCCAGTGATTATAAGGCAAGTTCAAAATTACAAATACTTGCTATATAAGTTGGCACACTCTACAAGCAATGAATACACTATGCAATGTTAAAAACTGAAAGAAGCCAGATTACATAAATCAAATGCAAAACTAAATCTAGATGCAACTAACTCTAGAGGCTCTATACATTAACACCTTGCTACTGAATTCATTCCAAGAGAGGAGAAAGAATCTAGGTAGCAAGATAAGCTTTTACTGACTCTTAGAAGGTATCAGAAATTCAGTTAGTTATTATTTTGGTGAAGTTACTGGTGGCCCAGAGTCTGATCTTCTATCTTTCAGAATTAAACTTGATCATGTCAACATATTGAGCAGTGTTTTTCCCCCCAGGAAATTAGAACCTGTATTGTATGACTGATGTATAATTATTATAGCGATCATAACAGCAATATGTTAATTTATTGAAAAATCCAACTGCCATAAGAACTAAATTATTCATTTAAGATCATATCTCACCGTAAGGAGATCTGAGAAGTATAATCAGAATGTTGCTGAATAAGTGTGAACTCAAACACAAGAAGTTAGTAAAATGAAGCAATTTTTAATAGCCTAAAATATTCTGATGTTTCCATCTCCACAAAAGGAACAGTTTTGCCAAAAATATCTGAAGTTCATTGGCTAAGGCTTCCTTTCTCTTGGCAGCGTTTTTCCTATATTTCAATAGCCAACTGGTCTTTCTTTACACTGAAAGGCTTTATGTAGATGAAGTAAACATATTCCATTGGATTAATCTGAAGTCTTAAAGTTCTAAGAGTCCTTCTGTTTCTTAAAGGTGAACTAGTATATTTCTGCTCTGTGCCAGTATTTATAGATTAGAGTATTCTATCATTTGCAAGTGCCTGGACAACTGATAAAATAAATATAATCCAAAAAATATTTCTTGAAAACTTGCAAAGTGACAAACACTACTGTAGATACACTGGTAACAAAACTCCAAGTATGAACAACCACAATCATTAATAACAACTGCTCCCAGCAGCATGACAGAAACCCAGCATACCCGTTTTTTAAAAAGGTGTCCCATTCAGAAAACAGACACTAGACAATTCTTACCAATCCAGCGTAGGCTAAAAAGAAAAATAATTACTTTATATGCTACATTTTTCTACAGCTATTTGGTAACCATATTTAAGTCATCTGCTGTATCCACGTTGAATCAATATTTGCCCTTACAACCCTAACATACCTACAGCTGCTACTGCTTTTACTGAAATGTGAAATTGGATTGCTGTTTTTCTTTTTAACACATAAATCATACCATGCTTAATCCCATTAAACAAAGGTAAACTTCAAATACGTCATTAGGTTGGTGGAAATGTAATTGCTGTTTCAGACTGTGAATTTTAAATCATTAGAACTAGGCTCAAACACATCTTTATTAATCAAAATAGGAACCATTATAATAAATACATTTGTGTCAATAAGAAGTAAGTTTGTTTATTCCTGTAGCATAAAAATCCGAGCTTCAGGATTCCATGAACCCTTGGAGAATATTTTCTGCCTCCTGCTGGTTGTAGAAGTGTTTTACCTGCAAAAAGCTGAGATGCTTGAAGAAACGGTAGTTGGCTGGTGAGAGGGCAGGTGAATATGGTAGATGAGGCAAAACTTTGTGGTACAGGTCATTCAACTTTTGAAGTGCTGGCTGTCTGATGTGTGGTTGGGTGCTGTTGTGGAGGAAAACCGGGCCCTTTCTGTTGACCAAGAGCAGCTGCAGGCAATGCAGTATTCACTGCATCTCATTGATTTGCTGAGCATACTTGTTAGATGAAATGGTTTTGCCAGGCTTCAGAAAGCGATAGTGGATCAGACTGGCAACAGACCACCAGCAGTGACCATGACCTTTATTTGGTGGAAATCAGTCTTTGGGGAAGTGCTTTGGAGCTTCTTTTCAGTTCAACCACTGAGCTAGCTGTTGTTGCCTGTCATATAAAATCCACTTGTTATAGAAAAGCTATAACAAACCTAGACAGCAAATTAAAAAGCAGAGACATAACTTTACTAACAAAGGTCCATCTGGTCAAAGCTATGGTTTTTCCAGCAGTCATTTACAGATGTGAGAGCTGGATCATGGAAAAGGCTGAGCAGCAAAGAACTGATGCTTTCGAATTGTGCTGCTGGAGAAGACTCGAGAGTCCCTCAGACAGCAAGGAGACCAAACCAGTCAAATCTAAAGGAAAACCCTGAATATTCATTGGAAGGCCTGATGCTGAAGCTGAAGCTCCAATACTTTGGCCACCTGGTGCAAAGAGCCAATTCACTGGAAAAGACCCAATTGCTTGGAAAGATGGAAGGCAGGAGGAGAAGGGGGCAACAGAGGATGAGCTATTTGGATTGTATCACTGATTCAATGGACATGAGTTTGAGCAAACTCTCGGAGATAGTGAAAAATAGGGAAGGCTGGCATGCTGTAGTACATGGGCTTGCAGAGAGTCAGACATGACTTAATGACTCAGTTCAGTTCAATAGCTCAGTCATGTCCGACTCCATGCGACCCCATGAACTGCAGCACGCCAGGCCTCCCTGTCTATCACCAACTCCTGGAGTCCACCCAAACCCATATCCATTGAGTTGGTGACGCCATCCAACCATCTCGTCCTCTGTTGTCCCTTTCTCCTGCCCTCAATCTTTCCCTGCATCAGGGTCTTTTCCAAGGAGTCAGCTCTTCATATCAGGTGGCCAAAGTACTGGAGTTTCAGCTTCAGCATCAGTTCCACCAATGAACACCCAGAACTGATATCCTTTAGGATGGACTGGTTGGATCTCCTTGCAGTCCAAGGGACTTGCAAGAGTCTTCTCCAACCACAGTTCAAAAGCATCAGTTCTTCGGAGCTCAGCTTTCTTTATAGTCCAACTCTCACATCCATACATGACCACTGGAAAAACCATAGCCTTGACTAGACGGACCTTTGTTGGCAAAGTAATGTCTCTGCTATTTAATATGCTATCTATCTAGGTTGGTCATAACTTTCCTTCCAAGGAGTAAGCGTCTTTTAATTTCATGGCTGCAGTCACCATCTGCAGTGATTTTGGAGCCCAGAAAAATAAAGTCAGCCACCGTTTCCACTGTTTCCCCATCTATTTGCCATGAAATGATGGGACCGGATGCCATGATCTTCGTTTTCTGAATGTTAAGCTTTAAGCCAACTTTTTCACTCTCCTCTTTCACTTTCATCAAGAGGCTCTTCAGTTCTTCTCCACTTTCTGCCATAAGGGTGGTGTCATCTGCATATCTGAGGTTATTAATATTTCTCCTGGCAATCTTGATTTCAGCTTCTGCTTCCTCCAACCTAGCATTTCTCATGATGTACTCTGCATATAAGTTAAATAAGTAGGGTGACAATATACAGCCTTGACGTACTCCTTTTCCTATTTGGAACCAGTCTGTTGTTCCATGTCCAGTTCTAACTGTTGCTCCCTGACCTGCATACAGATTTTTCAAGAGGCAGGTCAGGTGGTCTGGTATTCCCATCTCTTGAAGAATTTTCCACAGTTTATTGTGATCCACACAGTCAAAGGCTTTGGCGTAGTCAATAAAGCAGAAATAGATGTTTTTCTGGAACTCTTTTTCGATGATCCAGTGGATGTTGGCAATTTGATCTCTGGTTCCTCTGCCTTTTCTAAAACCAGCTTGAACATCAGAAGTTCACAGTTCAGGTATTGCTGAAGCCTGGCTTGGAGAATTTTGAGCATTACTTTACTAGCGTGTGAGATGAGTGCAATTGTGCAGTAGTTTGAGCATTCTTTGGCATTGCCTTTCCTTGGGAATGGAATGAAAACTGACCTTTTCCAGTCCTGTGGCCACTGCTGAATTTTCCAAATTTGCTGGCACATTGAGTGCAGCACTTTCACAGCATTGTCTTTTAGGATTTGAAATAGCTCCACTGGAATTCTATCACCTCCACTAGCTTTGTTTGTAGTGATGCTTCATAAGGCCCCTTTGAATTCACATTCCAGGATGTCTGCCTCTAGGTGAGTGATCACACCATCGTGATTATCTGGGTCATGAAGATCTTTTTTGTACAGTTCTTCTGTGTATTTTTGCCACCTTTTTTTAATATATTCTCCTCTATTAGATTCCTACCATTTCTGTCCTTTATCGAGCCCATCTTTGCATGAAATGTTCCCTTGGTATCTCTAATTTTCTTGAAGAGATCTCTAGTCTTTCCCATTCTATTGTTTTCCTCTATTTCTTTGCATTGACCGCTCAGGAAGGCTTTCTTATCTATTCTTTGGAACTCTGCATTCAGATGTTTATATCTTTCCTTTTCTCCTTTGCCTTTTGCTTCCCTTCTTTTCACAGCTATGTGTAAGGCCTCCTCAGCCAGCCATTTTGTTTTTTTGCATTTCTTTTTCTTGGGGAATGGTCTTGATTCCTATCTCCTGTACAATGTCACAGACCTCCATCCATAGTTCATCAGGCACTCTATCTATCAGATCTAGTCCCTTAAATCTATTTCTCACTTCCACTGTATAGTCATAAGGGATTTGATTAAGGTCATACCTGAATGTTTTAGTGGTTTTCTCCACTTTCCTCAATTTCAGTCTGAATTTGGCAATAAGGAGTTTATGATCTGAGCCACAGTCAGCTCCCAGTCTTGTTTTTGTTATGGAGCTTCTCCATATTTGGCTGCAAACAATATAATCAATCTGATTTCGGTGTTGACCACCTAGTGATGTCCATGTGTAGAGTCCTCTCTTGTGTTGTTGGAAGAGGGTGTTTGCTATGACCAGTGCGTTCTCTTTGCAGAACTCTATTAGCCTTTGTACTGTTTCATTCTGTACTCCAAGGCCAAATTTGCCTATTACCCCAGGTGTTTCTTGACTTCCTACTTTTGCATTCCAGTCCCCTATAATGAAAAGGACATCTTTTTTGGGTGTTAGTTTTAGAAGATCTTGTAGGTCTTCATAGAACTGTTCAGTTTCTTCAGACTTAATGACTAAACTACAATATATGTCTTTAGCAAAAAAACACAAAGCAAGAAATGTGCATTAAAATGATGTATAATGTAACTACATTTATTTAAGAATGTATTTCTAATATCAATGGCCAAGTTCAACAATGTAAAACCACAAATGCTTTTACACCAATCTAATAGTCCTTAACTATTTTCTCCTAGTCATCTTCAGATTGTCACAATCAAAATTAGTTATATATCTGATAAAAGAAAAGTATCTTGTTGAAAATGTACTTTTTAACTCTTGCCTGAACAGTAGTACATTATCTCAAGTTAAACAGAAAGGCAAAAATAAGAGCTTTATATTAAATTCAGGTGAAAAATAGTGATCTCCAGAACTAAAGGAAATCTATTGTATCTAAAGAGGTATAAGATTCAAAGGAAAAGAGGTTTTTAGGGCTTACCGGGTAGTTCAGACAGTAAGGAATCTGCCTGCGATGCAGGAGATCCAGGTTCAATCCCTGGGTTGGGAAGATCCCCTGGAGAAGGGAATGGCAACCCACTCCAGTATTCTTGTCTAGAGAATTCCATGGACAGAAAAGCCTGACAGGCTACAGACCACAAAGAGTTGTACACGACTGCATGACAACACTTTAGGGTTCTATCTATAATCCATTTGAAGTTAATTTTTGTCCACAGGCATATCTCAGAGGTGTTTTGAGTTTGGCTCCCTGGTGGCTTAGATAGTAAAGAATCTGCCTGGAATGCAGGAGACCTGGGTTCGACCCCTGGCTCAAGAAGATTCCCTGAAGAAGGGAATGGCAACCCACTCCAGTGTTCTTGCCTAGAGAATTCCATGTACAGAGGAGGTGGTGGGCTACAGTCCACAGGGTCGCAAGGAGTCGGACACAACTGAGCAACTATCACACACACTAGAATATGGCAATAAAATGGCTATACCATTCTGGCTTCCCAGTGAATATAAAAGTTATGTTTACACTATACTATAGTCTATTAAGTGTGCAAAGGCATTATATGTCTAAAGAAATAATGTACATATCTTAACTTAAAAATACCTTATTGCCAAAAAATGCTAACCATCACTTGACAATGAGTAGCTTCCATAAACCTTCAATTTGTTAAAAAAAAAAAAAAAAAAAAAGCAGTATCTGTGAAGTGCAATAAAGTGAAGCACCATAAAATGAGGTATGTCGTGGCATAAGAAAGGTTCATTTTACTTTTATACTGACTTACAGTTGCTTCTGTATCATTCTGTTAACAAGAGTATTCTTTCCCCAGTGAATTATCTCTGTACCTTTGTCAATAAACGATATGTGTGTTTTTCTGCAATCTCTAGTCTGCTCTACTGATCTATAAATACACGAGCCAGCCATTCCACTCACAGATAGCCAAGAGAAATGAAAACATACATCCACAAAAATCTTGTACGTGAATACTCACAGCAGCTTTGTTCATAATAGACCCAAACTGAAAACAAATATCCACCACAGGTAAATGGATAAACTATATCATATCTATAAAATGGAATATCACTCAGCAATAAAAAGAACCAAATTACTAATAAAAGCAACAGGGATGAATTTCAAAAATACTATGCTAAAACAAAGAAGCCAGACCCAAAAGAGTACATATTACATGACTGCATTTATGTAAAATTCTAGAACAAGCAAAACTTATCTACAGAGTGATAAATTTACAGACTGCCTGCAGGGCAGCCCCAGAAGCAGGGCTGGGGACTGACTGCAAAGGGGCATTAAGAAACTTTTTATGGTGATAGAAATGTTCTAAATCTTGATTGTGGTAATGTTTTTACATGGATGTATATACGTCAAAACTCAGTCAACTGTATACTTAAAACAGGTAAATGTTGTTGCATGCAAATTATACCTTTAAAAAGTTGGTTTTTAAGAGTATATGATTATAATTATCAACTTGTAAAATGCAACTTACCTCAAAAAAGTCTCAAATTTACTTTGATTAACAGCAGAAACAGCAACAGAAGAAGCACATCATATTCAGGAATTAGAACTTTTTAGAATGAAATGCAAAATGGCACCATCTACAACAGAACTTTCCACAATGATGGAAATGTTCTATATCTGGGCTATCCAACACAGTAGACACTAGCCACATGTGGCTACCGAACACTTGAAATGTGACTGTTGCAAATGAAAATGAATAAGTAAATTTATTTTTAATTACTGCAAACTTAATAAATAGCTACATGTAGCTAGTGGCTACCATGTTGGTTAGCACAAGTCTAAAAGATGTATCGGTGAAAAAAATCCAATGGAACATACTATACGTGCTTCTTAGAAAGTATATTCTTGGGAGAGAGCATAAAATTGAAACAGAAGAACGACACATTAATAACTAGGGACTTCACAACTGTTAAAATACCTACTGAAAAATATTTTCAAGTACATGCAATTTTCTAACAAATTTTTGATATGCTTGATTTTCTTTTATCAGTAAACTAATAAAGAAACGAACTATAATTTTGGATGTATTTCTAACCAAGAATGAGGAACAAGTTTGAGTGGAAATGCCAGGAAACAGGGAGAAAGTATTCATATAATTTTAGAATTCACGTCAGACAAGGAAGGAAATACTGGCATAGTTAGATATGATACAGATCAGTAAAACGGATTTCAAAAGCTTCATTTAAATAACAGGCTATGAATTCATAACTCAATATCTAAAAGGAAAGACCACAGAGAGGTTTTAAAAACTAAACTTCTGTATAAACAATTACAAATGACCGTAGTTTAAAAAAGACAAAAGAGGAAAAACAAAAATTATTTAAGACCAATAAATACAGCTACAGAGAATTTACTCAGATTAAAAAAATATATATATATATATATACACCTCTCCAGAAAAAAGGGGGTAAATATTTACAGATGAATATAAAACAGTAGCATATATAAAGGAAAATAAAAACGGTAAAGACAAAAGAAAAGGCTTGGAGTGCAAAGCAATGTTTAAACCAAAAAGAACAATAAATAAGACAGAATCCCACAAGTTAGCTAGCTATATAATGCTAGAGGCAGAAAAAAAGCAGGACTCCTAAATTTCCTTTTCACTTCTATTTTCTCTGTCCAAGAAAATATTGCTCTGAATGAATAACTCAAGAGTGATAGATGCATGATATTTTCCGGATTAAAAGTTTTATTTGCAATTTAAACAAGGCTATTTCTTAAAGAACATTTCTTAACAAACGGCTACAAACAAAAATCTTTTCATATTCCATGACTATACATATTAGTAAAGCAGAGAGCAATCAATGATTCAAAACAGAGATAAACCACCAAGCTTCTTATCACTGCTTTATCTGAATCTTATAAAATTCAAATGGGAAGAGTGGCATAGCATTATAAAAATTGTCTGAAAAAATAGTACCAATTTCCAAAGAGTTTGTAAAAATCATTAATAATCACAGCAAGGTCAGCACACACAAACAAACCAAGGAAAAACATGTAAACCAATAAAGATCACCAAATTGCTTAAACTCACAAAGAAATACAATCAAAAATCACATTACAACAAACTGCAAAAAGTTTTAAGCTTGGTAATATTTATTTCACCAAGATTGTGAAGACATCTTGGGGGGAAGATGCATACATGTTGGTGAGAATATAAAATGATACCATTTTTGAGTTTAAACCATGGACTCACTGCAAAGAAATTTACCTTAAGGATATAAGTACTTGCAAAAGGACACCAAGACAAATGTGTGATATTTGTTTAGAGCACTGTTTCCAGTAGCAATAACTGGAAGCACCCTAAAACATGTATCTGAGTGGGCTGTTTATCATGGTATGATCATAAAATGAAAGACAACCAATAAGAGAATCAATTTCATCTCCACACCAATATGGAAAATTCCAAAGTATGTTAAATGAAAAAAGAATAATATGAAGTATGTTCTCATTTGTATTTTTTAAAGGGTGAGTATAACATGAAAACAATTTTTTAAAGAATATATGATATTTTTAATTGTAGGTAAGAGAGTCTGAGGATGTGTGTGACGTGAAAAACAGGAGAAATTTATAAGGGATATTTGCCATCTCTAGGCTGTTTAGCATCCAAAACTATTCCAATCTGGAGAGAATTTCAAGAAATAAACAAATACTCCCTTCCCCATCTTTCTCATATTACATGTGCAAGGTCTAAGATCAATTAGGTCCTCATGTTCTGGACACTGAATCCCAGGTAGTAAGAACAAGGTACAGATGAGTCAAGGAATTATTCAGAGAGATCTCCAGCAGAGCTTAAAGTTTATGAATCCAGTCAACAATATTTAGTCATGGTGGTAGTACCTGGGACAGCAAATATCTAAGCAGCAATGTCCTCAGCTGGGGGTGCTCTTCTTTATAACCTCTTGACTATGATCTGCTTCTCTTAGCTTCTGACAGTCTTCAAAGCCTGGTTCTCTGTGAGCTAATTTTTTTTTTTTAGAAGTCTCTTCTAATTAAGTTAATAAGAGTTACTTTTTGTCATGTGCAATCAAGAACCTTGACTTCTTTTATTTTCCTATAGTTTTTTTTATAAGTGAGGGTTGGTGAAATCATACTTTTTGTGTGTGTTCCCTTTAATATGTGAACTTTACTGTAATTTCTTATCTAGCACTGTGGGCAACATTGAGACAGGCAGGAGAATAAACAATCTATTTAAAAGAAAATATCACAGCATTTTTTTCAAGGAGCAGGGGTAAGTTCTCTCAAAGAACTTGAATATTACTTAGGGAAACATTCAGCATGACTGCCCCTCCCACTTCCTCCTCTCTCCTCCCAAGGATTTCATGCCCACAATTGGCTCACTGCCTTCTAAGTTTGATACAATGGAAAGGCGGAAAAAAGCAAGAAAACAGCACTTTCCAAAGGGAAATGGGAAAATTTAACTGTGGATACTTGGAAAGTTGAGACTGAGAACTTGAACGAGAGCAGAGAGTAATACTGTCAAAACTTAAAAATAGTATAACATTTTAAAAGTTTGAAACAAAAAATTCAATAAAGCCTTGCAGCTTTGTCCAAAGGAAAAAAAAAAATACTAGAATTCAAATCTTCTAATTTTTTACCTTATTTCAAATAATTTCAGATATATATATATATATATGAATTAGTTGTGAGAATAAACAGTCTTATTAAGTAAGTCTTTACTTTCCTCATTCCATGGAATAGTCCTAAATAAGCTTCTAACATGCAAAAAATTTTCATTTTACTGGCATAATCTGTCTGGTGTAACTATTTTAGAACTCTGGAGTCTATTCAAAAGTTTGCAGTTTTCAGGAGACGGCCTAGACAGTAAATCACAATTAATTTCAATTTCAACTCCTGGTGTGGCAGTAGTTAGCCACCCATTGTCCCCTCCCAGCAGGCAGCCACACATGTATTCCTAGAGCAGTCTGATGCAGCTTGTGGGACTCCATCCTCCAAATATTAGAGATCTGTGTCTTGATCCTTGACGGCTGCTTCTGATTATGATTATGGATGTGCACACACAAGCAGGCTGCCATTGCTGCAATCCCCAACAACAGAAATGGCTTCCAGGGGATTTAAAGATCCACAGCCTATTTTCTTTTCCCTTTTCTTTGTCCAGGAGCCAGGCATTTAAGAAGTATGACATCCATGCATAGGATGAATTAAGTCTTTCAATGTGAACATTAGTCTTCAACTCCTTTGGGTAAATAGCCAAAGAGGTGTACTGCTTGATTACAGAAATTATGTGTAGCTTTGTAAGAAACCACAATCTTCCCACAGTAGCTATCTTATACCGTGTGCTGTGGCCTTTTCATATACTGCCATACTGAATAGGAACAGAGTTTCTGTGTGCTACATGCTGGATAATTCTACCTATGTAACATTCTGGAAAAGCTGAAATTGTGGAGACCATAAAAACATCAGTGGTTGCCAGAGGCTGGGGACAGAGACGGATGAACAGGCAAAACACAGACTACTTTTAGGGCAGGGAAACTGCTCTGTATGTTACTACAGTAGTGGATGTATACTTACACAATCTGCACAAATCCACAGACTGCACAATACCAAGAGTGAGCCGTAACATAAACTATATTCTCTGCATAATGATGAGTCAGTGTTGGTTCATCAACTTAACAAATGCACCACTCTGGTTGAGGACACTGATAATGAGGAAGCTATGCACAAAGAGTAGGGGGTATACAAGAAATCTCTGTACTTTCTGCTCAATACAGCTGTGAACATAACATGGCTCTTAAAAAAAAAAAAATCTACTCCACAGCTAATGATATGCTAAGATAAAAGACAAAGTTTTTTCTTCTGAAGTAAATGACAAAGCAGGAGGCCTACTTTTGCCACTTCTATTCAAACAAAGTATTGAATGTTCCCAGAGTAATTAAGCAAGAAGGAAAAACGCATTCAAATCGGAAAGAAGTACAATTACCTGTTTCCAGATGACATGATCTTATACAAAGAAAATTCTTAAGATGCCACACACAAACATACAAAAAAAACCTGTTAGAATAAATTCAGCAAAGTAGCAGCATACAAAATTAACATGCAAAAATCAGATGCATTTTTATATAATAATAAACAATCCAAAAAGGGAAATTAAGAAAACAATGCTATTTATGATAGCACCAAAAAGGATAAAATACCTAGGAATTATCTTAACCAAGGAGGTGAAATACTCATACATAGAAAGCTAAAAAATACTGCTGAAGAAAATCAAAGACCTAAATAAATAGAAAGATATCCCATATTCCTGGATTAGAAGACTTTATATTATTAAGGTTTCAATACCACATTATGCAATTCCTATCAAAATTGCAACAACTTTTTGCCTGAATAAAAACTTCCATCCTAAAACTCAGGGACTCTCATAGGACTCTAAGTAGCCAAATTAACCTTGAAATAGAAGAGCAATGTTGTAGGACTCAATTCCCGATTTCAAAATGTGCTTTGTACAATGCTACAATCGGCAATCCACTCCAGTATTCTCGGCTGGAGAAGTCCATGGACAGAGGAGCCTGGTGAGCTACAGTCCATGGGGCTGCAAAAGAGTCGGACACAACTGAGCACACACGCAACAATGTATGGTACTGGCATAAAGACAGACATATACCAATGGAATAGACAAGAGAGCACAAAAATAAAACTGTGCATATATGGTCAAATGATTTTGACTAGTGTGCTAAAACCACTCAATAGGGAAAGGAGAGGCTTTTCAACAAATGGTGATGGGAAAGGAAAGCTGGATATCCACTTGCCAAAGCACTAAGTTGGACCTTTATCTTTTATCATATACAAAAATTAACTCAAAATGGATCAAAGACTACACCAAAGACCTAAAACTATAAAATTCTTAAAGGGAAAGATAGGAAAAATTCATGACATTGAATTTAGCAATGATTTCTTGGATTCAACACCAAAGATACAGGCAACAAAAAAAGATAATACTGAACTGCATCAAAATTTGAAACTTTTATGTATCAAAGAACAATATCAACATAGTAAGAAGGCAATCGATAGGATGGAAAAAAATATTTGCAAATCACATTATCTAGTAAATGATTAACATCCATCATATATAGAACTCAAAAACAAAAAATCCAATTCATAAACTAGCAAAGGGCTCAAACAGACATATTGCCAAAGAAGATAAACAAATGGTGACTAAGCACATGAAAAGATGCTCAGCATCATTTATCATTAGAGAAATGCAAATCAAAACCACAATGGGATATCACTTTATAACCATTAGGAGAGCTGTTATCCAAAAAACCCCAAATAAACAAAATAAAAAACCCCGGAAAATATCAAGTGTTGGCAGTGAGGGTTTGGAGAAGTTGCAACACTTGTGCATTGCTGGTAGGAATGTAAAATGAGACAGACACTGTAGAAAACAGTATGATAGAGCCTCAGAAAAAGCAAGCATAGAATGATCATCTGACCCAGCAATCCCACTTCTGAGTTAGTTAGAAGTAGAGACTCAAATAGATACTGGGACACCCATGTTCATATTAACGTTATCTACAATAGTCAATATGTGGAAGTAACCCAGGTGTCAACCGACAGAGGAATAGATAAACAGAATGTGGTATATACATATAATAGAAGGACACATGCCACAACATGGGTGAAACGAAGTAAAATAAGTCACAAAAAGATAAATATTATATGTTTCCACTTATATAAGGTACCCAGAATGGTCAAATACATAGAAAATATAACAGTGGTTCAGGGGCTGGAATTCGGGGGGAATGGGAAGTTACTATTTAAACAGTACAACGTTTCAGTATGGATAAAACAGTTTTAGAGATGGACAGTGGTGATAAGTATACAAGAATGTGAATATACTTCATGCTACTAAACTGGACAGTTAAAAAAAGTTTAAATGATATTACCCTATATATATACCATTAAAAAAAAAAATACTCATCTCCCATCACTCTTCATCTTCAAACGCATGTTTTTTCCCCAAAAGTAACTACCCTCAAGTATTAGAATTCTTTTTCCTGGTATTTAAGTCAGCATTTCTATATAAGACAAATAACAATGCTTCTTGTAGATTTATCAATTACCTACATATTTTATGCCTTGGTAGAGAAGACTAACAAAACCAGTAGTATCCCCAACACACGCTTCACTTCTCTTAATTTCCCTTAAACATCACAACTTTGGGTTAAATCAACAGATGTTAAAATTGCTTCTTGATTCTAATTCACCAAATTTCCTAAGAATCTTCTTATATTTTCTCCCAGATAATCTTATTTCATTATCCACCTATAGCGTTCTTCCCGAAAGCCTTCCGTCCTACTGCTCTAATCAGAACTGGCTGCTCTTTAGCTTTGTGGCACTGTTGTCACCCTGGGACTTGACTGTGGTTTCTGAGTTGGATTCTCCGTTTGTCAAAGCCTTTTTCTTTTCTTTCACAGTTTCTCTCCCTGTTTTCCTAGGGTACATCTTCTAGTAATCGCCTAAGAAATGTTACAAGGACAAATTTTTTTTTTGTTCAGTCCATTGAGTGTCTTTTTTTCCTACTCTTGCACCTCATTGATGGTTTGGCTGGATATAGAATTCCAGGTTGACTGCAGAACATCTGAAGTGCTGTTCCTCAATCTTCCATCTTTAATTCTACTACTGAGAAGTTAGATGCTACTGACATTTCTCAGTTCAGTTCAGTTCAATCGCTCAGTCATGTCCGACTCTTTGTGACCCCACGAACTGTAGCATGCCAGGCCTCCCTGTCCATCACCAACTCCCCGAGTCCACCCAAACCCATGTCCACTGAGTTGGTGATGCCATCCAACCATCTTGTCCTCTGTCGTCCCCTTCTCCTCCTGCCCTCTATCTTTCTCAGCAGCAGGGTCTTTTCCAAGGAGTCAGCTCTTCATATCAGGTGGCCAAAATATTGCAGTTTCAGCTTCAACATCAGTCCTTCCAATGAACACCCAGGACTGATCTCCTTTAGGATGGACTGGTTGGATCTCCTTGCAGTCCAAGGGACTCTCAAGACTCTTCAACACCACAGTTCAAAAGCATCAATTCTTCAATGCTCAGCTTTCTTTATAGTCCAACTCTCACATCCATACATGACCACTGGAAAAGCCACATTCCTAATCCTTTCTAAATGACCCTGAAAGCTTTTGAGAAATTCTCATTCTTCTTAATATATTTTTTTTAACTTCTTAATAATTTGCCTGGTATTGACCTGTTTTCACTTACTGTGCTTGGCACGATGTAGGTCTTTTCAATCTAGATACTCAAATCCTTGAGAAATGTTCTAGTATGATACTAGAAAAGACTTTCCTAGATGATTTCCCACACTGAGTGGGGAACAACACTGTGTATCAACAGGCTAAATGAGCAGGAGTTTCTAGTTTTTGTCCTCTGATATACAAGATTTTACGGTTATTAAGCAAATCAGCTTTGGAATCTGACAGACCTGGACTCAGTCCTCAGCCTGTTCTTACCAGCTGTGGCACTTGGGGAAGTTAGCTTCTTTTAAACCATCTATGAAATGGAGATAGGTTTACTGTAGCAATTTAGTAAGAGAACACATGCAAACTGCTTATACAACAGTAACACATATATATAAATGCAAGTAAACATCATACTAAAATATCAATAATTGGATTGGTACAGATAATTTAATCATTGTCAAATCCATCATGGCTCTGCAATTTGTAAAGAATAAAGACTAATGAAAGAAGTAGGAGTCGTCTCTGGGGACAGGGTTTTCTTCTGGGGTGAAAAAATGTTTCGGAACTTGACAGAGGTGGTGGTTATAAAATATTGGAAAACACTAAATGTCCCTGAACTGTACACTCTGAAGTGGGCAATTTCATGTTATATGATTTACATCTGAATAAAGAAAAAAAGGAAGCAAGAAACAGAGGCAATGAGGGAAGAAGTCAAAAGTTGTTGGAAAGGGAGAAGGGAATTGATATCCTCCTAAATTATTTTTGAAGCTTTCCTATAAATAATCTCTTTTCAACCTTTTTAAACTGAATAACCAATAATGGTAATGTTGAGAAAACAAACATGTCCTTTTTTTTAATTGAAAATTAACATAAGGTTGATTGAGAGATCATTATATGATTAAGAGAAAAATATTTGAAAAGTTTCTTCAGGAAGAAAATGCATAAAACACGAAAAGGGAAGACGGACTTTTGAATCTGCAATATGGCTGCTTATACACGGGTGAAAAAGCTGATCTTTCCAATAAAAGAGGAGGAAGTACTGTATTTCCTAATGACAGACAAAGAGGAAAATATTGTTATATACAACTTTTTCATTTCAAAATTTCCAAAATTGTGCTCCATGGAGCACTGTTGAGAGAAATCTTATTTACTATACTACAAAAGAAAAGAAAGAGATAAAGGGGAAAGGAAGGAGGGGAAGAGAAAGGGAAAGAAATGAAAAAAAAATAAGGAAAGGAACATATTAGAATTTCATTCCTAGGAGAATTACAATGCATAATAGCACATTAAAGGTTCTTCAGTAAGAAAGCCAGTTCACCTCTATTAAACTTACACTTCTATGATTTATTACATACAGAACAATTCTCAAACTATGTCTGCTAAACCTATGAAGCATCATCAATTTGTTAAAGATTGCCTAGATTTATACAGGTAACATATAAATTATTAACAGATAACTTCAATATTAACCTGAGAAATAAGATTAATATACATATCAAAGAACAATAAATCACCCAAATAAAACACTGCTTCCTATTATCAGCTGGTTACAGCAAGAATTTTAGAGGCAAGAAAGAAAGGAGAGAGAAGGCAGTATTAAGATGAAGAAAAAACGATCTGCGAAGAGCTAGTTTTTCCATTTCCATTCTATGAAATGACCCTGTCTTGCCCTGTCAATTCTAACTGCTTATTAAAGAAAACACCTGCAGTAAAGATAGTAAAAAAAAAAATTCAACTTAGTTCACTTTTCCTCTGCTCTTATTCTTTACATTAATTCCTGATCCCAGGAGGTAACCTCAAAAGGAGAAGTTAAATATTTGAATACCTCAAGTAAAAATCTTACATTGCTGTAATGAATTATATCCATAAACAGTTAATACTTTAAGCATGAAGGTATCTGGAATATGAGTTTTACTCAAAGCAGTAATGTACAACAACAAAGTCTGAATTCTGCACAATATTTCTTGTTTAGGGGGGAAAAATCATAGGAATCATAGGAAACACATGGGCTTAAAGAGGAAAAGGTAATTTTAAATACTCTTTAGATATCCCAGTTTCTAAATCCCAAAGTTTACTGTTAAAAGAAAAGATATAAGAAAATAAAGACATTTTTTCACTGAGGTGTTACCATCTTTGAACCAAAAAAAAAAAAAAAATCACTACCAATTAGTACTAGTGTCTCCAACATCATGAGAAATGCTGGACTGGATGAAGCACAAGCTGGAGTCAAGACTGCTGGGAGAAATATCAATAACCTCAGATATGCAGATGACACCACCCTTATGGCAGAAAGCAAAGAAGAACTAAAGAGCCTCTTGATGAAAATGAAAGAGGAGAGTGAAAAAGTTGGCTTAAAACTCAACTTTCAGAAAACTAAGATTATGGCATCTGGTCCCATCACTTCATGGCAAACAGATGGGAAAACAATGGAAACAGTGACATACTATTTTGGGGGGTTCCAAAATCACTGCAGATGGTGACTGCAGCCATGAAATTAAAAGATGCTTGCTTCTTGGAAGAAAAGTTATGACCAACCTAGACAGCATATTAAAAAGTAGAGACATTACTTTGCCAACAAAGTTCCACCCAGTTAAAGCTGTGGTTTTTCCAGTAGTCATGTATGGATGTGAGAGTTGGACTATAAAGAAAGCTGAGCACCAAAGAATTGATGCTTTTAAACTGTGGTGTTGGAGAAGACTCTTGAGAGTCCCTTGGACTGCAAGAAGATCTAACCAGTCCATCCTAAAGGAGATCCGTCCTGGGTGTTCATTGGAAGGACTGATGTTGAAGCTGAAACTCCAATACTTTGGCCACCTGATATGAAGAGCTGACTCCTTGGAAAAGACCCTGATGCTGGGAAAGATTGAGGGCAGGAGAAGGGGATGACAGAGGACGAGATGGTTGGATGGTATCACCAACTCAATGGACATGTGCTTGAGCAAACTCCGGGAGTTGGTGATGGACAGCGAGGCCTGGCGTGCTGCAGTTCATGGGGTCGCAAAGAGTCGGACACGACCGAGCGACTGAACTGAACTCCAATATCGTGCAAGCCATTCAAGGAAATCAATTATCTAGGTACTAGAGAAGGTCATTTTCATGGAGAGGTTAATCACAACACACAAACTACTTAAGAATTATTCATTTTCATTTTAGCTCATAGGAAAAGATACATCTTCCTTCATGATCACTGTTCACCCTTTCTCATAAACTAAGGGGGAGGGGTAAACTGATAACAGCAAAGCATTACTGGCCATTTATCCATCAAACAAAAAAAAAAGGAAAAAAAAAAGAAAAAAAAAAAAAAAACAAGTACAGCATAGTTATTATCTTCAGTTGATGATTCTTCATTTTCATGTGCTATAACCATTATTCACTAGGGTGACAAGACCAGTTGGTGACAAGATCAGTTGGCTAAAGTAACTAACAACTATCAGTTGGCTAACCTTTTTCTAAGAGTGACATCTGAAAAATTTTAAAGCTAGATAAAATAAACTAGATACATTAAAGGAGACAGAATAAACCTCAACCGCTGTTCCTGATTACAAGCCAAATGTATATGAATCTTAATTCAGAGGCATAAAGGCAGAGGTTTCTGAAGTCAGAAGATGACAGATCAAAATACTTCCCAGCACAGTATTTTCTTGATGGAGTTATTATAACTTAACATTGTATAGGAGGCAGTGACTAAAACCATCCCAAATGAAAAGAAATGCAAGAAGGTTGTCTGAGAAGGTCTTACAAATAGCTAAGGAAAGAGGAGAAGTGTAAAGCAAGGTACAAAGGGAAAGTTATATCCAACTGAACACAGAGTTTCACAGAATAGCAAAGAAAGATAAGGAGGGTTTCCTAAATGAACACTGCAAAGAAGTAGAGAAAAACAATAGAATAGGAAAGACTAGAGATTTCTTAAAGAAAATGGAGAGATCAAGGGAACATTTCAAACAAAGATGAGTACAATAAAGGACAGAAATGGCAAGGACAACAGAAGCAGAAGAGATTAAGAAGAGGTGGAAAGAATACACAGAACTATACCAAAAATGTCTTAATGATCTGGATACCCATGATGGTATGGACACTCACCCAGAGCCAGATATCCTAGAATGTGAAGTTAAGTGGGCCTAAGAAGCATTACTACAAACAAATTCCAGCAGAACTATTTCAAATCCTAAAAGATGATGCTGTTAAAGTGCTGCACTAAATATGACAGCAAATTTGGAAAACTCAGCATGGCCACAGGACTGGAAAAGAACAGTTTTCATTCCAACTGCAATCAAAGGCAATGCCAAAGAATGTTCAAACCATCATACAATTTTGCTCATTTCACATGCTAGTGAGGTTATGCTCAAAATCATTCAAGCTAGGCTTCAGTAGTATGTGAGCCAAGAAGTTCCAGATGTATAAGCTGGGTTTAGAAAAGGCAGAGGAACCAGAGATCAAATTGCCAACATTTGCTGGATCATAGAAAAAGCAAGAGAATTCCAGAAAAACATATACTTCTGATTCATTGACTACATTAAAGCCTTTGTGTGGATCACAACAAACTGCAGAAAGTTCTTAAAAAGATGGGAATACCAAAACACCTTACCTGTCTCCTGACAGGTTTACCTATTGTAAAGAAGGTAAGTCTGTTGTCAAGAAACAACCATTAGACTCTTATATGGAACAACAGGCTGGTTCAAAATTGAGAAAGGAGTATGACAAGGCTGTATATTGTTAATTTAACTTATATGCAGAGTATATATCATGCAAAACGCTGGACTGGATCAATCACAAACTAAAATCAAGTTTGCAGGGAGAAATATTAACAACCTCAGATGCAGCCACCCTAATGGCTGAAAACAAAGAGGAACTAAAGAGACTCTTGATGAGAGTAAAAGAGCTGGCTTAAAACTCAACATTCAAAAAACTAAAAGATTATTTGAAGATTTGTAACTTCTCTATTAACTTTTTGTTTTAGAAATAATAAAGAAACGAGGGGGAAAAAAAACAACTAAGATCATGGCATCTAGTCCCATCACTTCATGGCAAATAGAAAGGGAAAATGTGGAAGCAGTGACAGATTTTACTGTCTTGGGCTCCAAAATTACTATGGATGGTGTCTGCAGCCATGAAATTAAAAGATGCTTGCTCTTTGGAAGGAAAGCTATGAGAAACCTAAACAGTATATTCAAAAGCAAAGACACCATTTTGCTGAGAAAGGTCTGTGTAGTCAAAGCTGTGGTTTTCCAGTAGTCATGTATGGATGTGAGAGTTGGACCATAAAGAAGGTTGAGTGCCAAAGAACTGATGCTTTTGAACTGTGGTGTCGGAGAAGACTCTTGAGACTCCCTTGGACTTCAAGGAGATCAAACCAGTCAATCCTAAAGGAAATCAACCCTGAATATTCACTGGAAGTACTGATGCTGAAGCTGAAGCTCCAGTACTTGGCTACCTGACGTGAAGAATTGGCTCACTGGGAAAGACCCTGTTACTGCAAAAGACTGAAGCCAGGAGGAGAAGTGGGCAGAGGATGAGATATGGTTAAGTAGTATCACTGACTCACTGGGCATGAATTTGAACAAACTCTGCGAGATGGTGGACAGGGAAGCCTGGTATGCTGCAGTCCATGGGTCAAACATGTCATAGTGACAAAACAATACACCACCACCATCAAAGATCTGATGATCATATGTAAATCATATATACAGAACCAGAAACTGGATTTATCAGTAACCGGAAAGATGATCAATCAGCCTCAGTATTAATCCGCAGTCAGAAGAAACAAATTCACATTCAGAAGAGAAAAATGTAGAAATTAGCACATCAAATTAATTTACCAAAAGGATATTCTTACAGTGACTGGAAAATGTATCCTCTACTCAAGAGTATTCATACTCTTTTTATGTATGAGTATCAATCTGACTTGTTTGAATTAGTAGTTGGTTGAATGCAGAATTACAGTAATGTTAAGTAGATCGACTTTAGAAATGTTTCTTCTAGGCCACAAAGAGGCCTGATAAACACTCCTTCACCGTAGCAGCAAACATGTTTCATGACAGCACTGCTCGTTTCCAAGATTCTCCATCTCTAGAGTCAAAATTTACTTCTCTTAATCTTTTTTCTATCACTCACTGTATTTCTGTAGATTGGTATTAACACTGACTAAGCCATATCAAGCTGCTGCTTCCATTCTTCCACTGTGTCCTGCCCAACTACTAGAAGGCAAACTCATTTCTGAATCGCAAGCTCTTAACTCATTCCTCTGACAGCTCATGTACCAACCACAAAGCAGTCTGGGAGTTTTTCTGTCAATACTGAAGTTTAATTCTGAACACAATATAAGCACTACAAAAACCCAACTGGGTACAACTCTATACTGCAAAAAATGTAAACAGACTTTGGTTCAAAGCAAATTGCTAAAAATTAACCACTGAAAAAAACAACTATGGTTGGCTCATATAAGAGTATATAGATAGTTTTAAATACTAAGATAACTATTTAAAAAGAATCCTATATCTGCATAATGCTTTACAAAGTGCTTTCCTGCCCATTATAACATTTAGTTCTCATAACCACCACATATTTAAACTGGAAGTCTCCAAAAAGGATACTTCTGAAAGAGAGTACAAGAAATGATAGAAAATTTAAACTTTTAAAGCCAATTATACTTCCTACTGACATTTTACAGTTTATTTATACACAAATTTTGTGTTCTGAAATTAGAAAACATGTTGACTATTTACAAAGCAGACACAAATTCCTTCTCTCATAAAATATACTATGTAAGCTTAGGTCATAATGTATTTAAGGTTATTTAAATGAGCCTTCAGAACTATTATTAAGATATGAATGATAATTCCTCTTAAAAATGATGCAAAATTGAAAAGCAGACACCTAGGCTTTGGTGTCTAACAAATTCCTTTCCAGATCCCCTGTGCTAAACACTTCTCCAGGTCCTTTGTGCATTTATGCCCCATTATAAACTGTTCTATGTAAAATTACATCATTTATGTATACCTTAGCATAAATAAATTTATGAATAAATCCACTCAAGGATTTTAAGGCTAATACCCAATTGTGAAATAAAAGACAAAAACCATAGTGCAATGGAACCCAGATATTAAACTGGTGAGGGGCATTTTATGGAGTCCATGAAATCATAACACATATACCTGATTATGTAAAAAGTCAGTTCTTATCTAATGAGTTTTATCCCACTGATGCTCAGTAGGTACATGGAGCAAAATAAAGAAAGCAGTTATAGATCATCAACATAATAAAAATAAACAACATCAAAAAGTACATCTTTTTCTGTGGTTTAGAAATTTTCCTAAATGAAAATACAACATGAATATACATCAATAATTGAAACAGAAAATTAAAAAGTTCTTACCTTACTACATCATCTATATTGTTCCTGTATACACCTTCAAGTCTTTCTGCAGGAAAGCCCATAGCAATAATGTTTGGATAAATATCTGAGTGCTTAAGTTAAGGAAATATGCAACAATGCAAACCACATGTACACACTTTAAAACATTAGCTTACTGAAATATACAATGCAAACTACATGTAAATGTTTTAAAACATTAGCTGATTATAAAAAGCTTTCCCCACTACAAACCATGTTAATAATAAGGCTGTCAAATGTATTTATTTATAAGCCATCATGTGTAATTAAGAAATACAGGTAAATACACTGATTCCAAAAAATATCAATGGCAACCCACTCCAGTATTCTGGCCTGGAAAATCCCATGGACGGAGGAGGCTGGTGGGCTACAGTCTATGGGGTCCCAAAGAGTCTGAAATGACTGAACAACTAACACACAAACAATCATACGACAGTGATTATTAAATCCTACCCAGTATGTTTAGAATGCATCTAAGGTAAAAGGTAACTTTCATATTTACATACTAAAATATTCAGACAAAATCCAAAAATCAAAATAAAAATGAAACAAGAAACAGCTGCATAATTTCTCCTTTTTCAGAGAAAAGTAGAAACAGTTAAGAGTTAGAAAATTAGATTTAAGAACAGGTTATTGCTCTAATCAGATGCATAAATTGGACAACTCAACCTTTTTAGACTTCAATCTCCTATTCTACATGGTGAGGAGGTTGAGAAAACCACAATGATCTATCTTAACCCTTGGTATTTATGATGATAATACTGAACTGAGGTATCAAAACTTAGCGTGCCCATTCTATTAACTTATATACAACACCTGCATAAAACAAACTTCTATACTCAAGAAAAATTTATATAAAACTATAAAGCAGCACAGATAATCCACATATCTGTGGATTTTGTCCATCAGACTGGCTCTCATTCTTGAGCTCCATCAATTCTCTCTAATCTCATGATTTTCTGACACAGATGTTTCAAACCAGCCAATCTTAACTGCTTTAAACCACTCAAGACTATCTCCAAAGCTCTATGCTCATCTATTGGACCCATTTATCTTCCAAATACAATACAAAATTCATCAAATCCAGTGCCTTTTTAGAGATCTTTTTAATTTCTGCTGCATTAACATTAGTGAGCTTATTCCAGTATTATTTTCAATCCAAAATAACTACTTAAATTACTAAAACCTTTCATTTTGACATTGTAATTTAAGAAAAGATTACCTATTGACTATATGTTCTATATAATTATTAGTACTGCTTGGACAGATCTACAAAATATTTTGAGGAAAAAAATGTGCATAACAGAGTATATAGTATGCTACCTTCGTATAAAAGAAATACTTTATAAACTAATTTTTTACATGTATATTTGCCTGAATTGGAATGCTCCAACACACATACAGATAACTGAGAGACTAATAAAAATGGTTGCTTCATAGAGAAGTAGAGGGGAGGAGGCAAGCACACACTGAAACAAATCTGATTAAATATCAAATTGGTAACCAGGAGAAAGGATTTATTTCAAGGGTTATCTAGGCACTGTAATTTTACTGTACTTCTGGGCAGGAAGTTTTCTAAGAAAAAAAAGCTACAAAGAAATTTTAAACTTTTCCAGTAATTTCTAATGACATCAGTATTAGTATCTTCAAACTTTTTCTTTACATTATAGGAAAAATCAATGAAGTTATGTTAATGACTTGAAGGTTTGTGATTACTGTAAGAGAAAAGAGATAACATTATAAAATCAAGAAATCAAGTAATAACTGAAAATATTCACATGAACTCATCCTTGCAGACATTTATATTGTTTAGGTCTTTCCAAAGAAACAGCCTAAAAGTATGTCACCTGAGCAGTAGTAAACACTTCTAGAACCCTGATTTCATCCTTAATATCATACTATATTGCTGCTGCTGCTGCTGCTAAGTCGCTTCAGTCGTGTCCGACTCTGTGCGACCCCATCGACGGCAGCCCACCAGGCTCCGCCGTCCCTGGGATTCTCCAGGCAAGAACACTGGAGTGGGTTGCCATTTCCTTCTCCAGTGCATAAAAGTGAAAAGTGAAAGCGAAGTCGCTAAGTCGTGTCTGACTCCTAGCGACCCGATGGACTGCAGCCTACCAGGCTCCTCCGTCCATGGGATTTGCCAGGCAAGAATACTGGAGTGGGTTGCCAAAGGTATCAACTCCTTGAAAAAACAGTTGATGTCAGATCTGGGGCAGGGAAGATACAGGTAATGTTCTGTGCCAGAAAGCAAGGAAAGCATACATACATTAGTGGCCTATATCAAACACAGGAGCTAGCATGAAGCATGGCTAAATTTGTGACAAACTGAGCATCAGAGAAAAAATGTAAATGGTAGTAAATCAAAGAATCCTGAATAAAATAGAAATAAATCCCCAAGTCTATAAAGATACTCAATACAGAAAAAGTTACAACAAAAAATTATTTTCACTTTTAAGCTTTGATAAGTGTCTACTGGAATAGTTATTTTCTTTACTCTGAAATTGGTAAAGGGGAAGATAAAGGATTTATCCTACTTTTCCTGTAGGAACTCTATTTCAGGGCAACTCAATAGCTCCATTTCATAAAGCAAACACAACAGAAAACACCAGTTAATAAAAATAAAAATTTTAGAAAAATCAATTAGAATCAGAAAAATCAAACTTTGAAAGCCCTAATAAAATTACTGACTTAGGCAAGGATCAACAAATGGTACTAAATCAATAGGTGAGTGGATAATAACGAACTGAACTTTCTAACAGAGCCAAAGTAATACCACATAATGTATCTTCTAATGTAAGAAAACACCACATAATAGATCTTCTAATGTAAGAAGACAAACATAATTGAATAATGCACAGAAAAGACTGTTATCACCCAATTTCAGTGGCCAATCTCAGCATTACCAAGCAAGTTAAGTAGAGATCACATAACTTTTGATGTGATACAATATGAAGGACACAGCATCATCTATGAGAGCCAAATTATCTTCAATCTGAGAATCCATGAAGCACTTACATATAAATTTTAACTTAACAGATATGAGATAGAACAAGCTAAATGACATTATGTGTATAAACTGGACAATTCAAAACATCTGTAGGTCATGACCCAGTATCTTTCAAATTATCTTTTAAAAAAAAATCGAGCATCATTTCAAAGCTGAAGAAGGGAGAAATGGGTAGCTGTCCTTGATTTAGAAAGACTTAGGGTTCTAAAAGTCAAATTCACTGGTACAATCCTGTTCTGGTTACTGCTTCAGACCAACCAGCCATTAAGGATATTTTTGAACCAACTAGAGAAATTTTAAATACGATCTAAGTATTGGCTAGATGAAAATTTACAGAAATGGAAAAGTAGATATTACTGACTGGGGGAAAAAAAAAAAGGTTTCAAAAGAGAAGGTACAATGTGATACTATTTTAATAAAAGAAAACATATACAGCATACCAGTATAATTAAAATATGTAGACAGAAAGATTACAAACTAAAGTACTAAAAGTAATAATATCTAGGTAGTAGGAATATATATTTTTTCTCATTTTTGCTTGTTTTAATATGATCACCTATACTGTTTCTATAACAGGTTTAAAATGTTGTTTTATAATTATCTCCAAATCTATTTCCTAAGATATTTGTCTTAACAAAATATTGTCTTGCCCTGTATGACTTACAATCAGCTTTGTATGTAATTTTTTAAAAAGCTGAATTTCTTAAAAAAAAAAAAATAATAATAATAAAAGTATATAGGCCAGGAATAATTTTTGTCACTTTAAGAATACATAAATTCACCCTCAACTTCAAAAGGTTCCATTAGGATCATCATTTTTAACATCACAAATATTAGCCATCATCTATTATTCTCACATAAGAAAGCAGCCCCACTTAAAAAATGTAATTCCTAATTACCAAAATGCTTTAGGTATCCACTCACCAAAAAAAAAAAAAAGAAGAGACAAGAGACTCAAATCAAGCCTGAAGCACTACAATTCCTGAATATGAATAATCTTTACTTTTTAACTGTCTTATAGAATACAAACATAAGAAAATGGAAACTAACAGGAAAAAAAAAAAAAAAATGAGGCAGCAGTAGGGAACCCCAAGCAGTGGCAACTAACACAAATCTGGAATTTCTAACTAACTAATTATAAACACATTTTACTAAAAAATATAAACTGAAATTATGCCAAGGTTTTCTGAGCAATGCAACAGAAATTTTTCATGTAAAAAAATTTTATTACTACTAACAAACTTATCTGACTTAACCATTAATTTCAGTGGGAATGCTAGTAAGCTTCCAGCCTTACAGGAAAGCATATAGGTGAGGGAAGGGATAAGTTAGGGATTTGGGGTTTATACATACACACTACTATATACAAAATCAACAAGGACCTACTGTACAGCACAGGGAATCATATTCATCTTGAATATCCTATAATGGAAAAGAACCTGAAAAAGAATATATACACACACACACACACACACACACACACACACATACATAATTGAATTACTCTGCTGTACTCCTGAAACACTGTAAACCAACTGCACATCAATAAATTTTTTAAAAAGCACAGAAATATAAAGCCCCTTGAAATGCAGTCATTTTAACAAAGACTAAATTTAGATTTATCCTTGTACTATGAATATTAACAAATAAAGTAAATAAGGTTGCAAAGGGCTTGGTTAACTTAAGAAAAATACTTGTCAGTAACTACACATGAATGGGGATACTCATCGGCTCCCTCCTTTACTCAATTATCCAAACACACACTGAACATTTGCATACTGAACATTGTGCACAGGACACTGAGAACATAAGTCTAAGTAAGCAAAGACTACCACACTCTAGGAGTTCCTATTCTATCAAAGAAGACAGACACACAAACCCACAACTACGCCAAAGGCCCCACTACATATACAGAAGATCAAGATGTTTTAAGAGCAAGAGAAAGAAGGATTAATTCTGCAGAGGTAGAGATAAAGTAGGTAGTATGTTAGAAATCACAAAGTAGATAGGTAATATGTTAGAAATCCTTAAGAAATAAGTCATACATCAGAAAAAAGAAGAAACAAAAGCAATTACAACATTCTAAACAGAGGGTAGAACAAATACATGGAAATACTGAGTTGGTCAAAAAGTTCATTCAGGGTTTTCCATACCATCCATGGAAAAACTCCAAAGAACTTTTTGGCCAACCCAACACATAAAATATTCAGAAGAAGCAAGCAGTCCAGTACAGCTCACACACAAAGCTTTATGCAGAAGGTGGCAGGACTGATGAAGATTAGGTCTAGGTTTAAGGATGCTGTGACAGGAAGTTCAAGTCAATCAGACAGATAAGGAGTCAAAGGCCAGGATCAACACGGGAGTTTCTAGCACAGCAACAACCCATGGTTCTGCAATGTCTTACTGAGCAACAATCCAATTCTTCCTTTAAACAGAATTGAGCAATCTAGCCTTCTTAAAGTTTCATTTTCCTCAGACTTACACCTTCTTTATTCATACAGTATGAAATTCTACCCAATACTCTGGCATCCATCATAAATTAGAAAAACAGAGACCATGTTTCAGACAGTATGCCAAATACATTCTCATTTAATCCTAACAATCCTTTGAAGTAACATTACCACTTCACAGATGATGAAAGTGTCTTGCTCTTTGCAAGCCCAAGGACTATACAGTCCATGGAATTCTCCAGGCCAGAACTTTCCCTTCTCCAGGGGATCTTCCCAACCCAGGAATCGAACCCCGATCTACCACATTGCAGAATTCTTTACCAGCTGAGCCACAAGGAAAGTCCAAAGATGATGAAACTGTGGATCAAAAAGAATGGTCCCAAAGCCATCAGTAGTTAAGTTACAATTCAAATACTCTATGTATGTAACTTCAAATGGAAGTAATTTACTAATCAAACATTAAAAAACTTCTAAAAGACAACAGAAAAATCTACTGGTATTTCCAAAACTGATGTCAGCAACTAATGAGTACTCAATTTTGAGGCAAACATTTCTTAAGCCAAGAACTGTATAAAATAAAATGTTTCTTACATACAACATTGTTGCTTCTCGTTAAAATTTTTATGACATACTTTTTTTAGATAATTTCAACCAAACAGGAATAACCAAGGGAGGAAATATTAGAATAGACTTAACTGGATATTACTTTGAATAACACTTACTGGATATTATTTTGAATAATAAGTAGAAGGGGCTAATAAAAGTACCTATCATATAGGGTTGTTTTAAGGATTAAATGATTTAACATATGAACAATGCCTAGAACATAATGTTTGTCTATCAACTGAACAAATGGTATAATACTAGATCTTAAGAGCCCACTGTAACTGTTCAGTCGTTTTTCAGACACTGACTTGCTGAATAACCTAACCCTTCTAAAGAACATCAAAGCCTAACAGAAACTTTAACTCTTTAAAATATTTAGTATATTGCTTTTTTATTTAACTTAAGAACATATGCAAAATGTAACTCCAAAAAGGGGAGGGGGTGGAGAAAGCCTTTATTCCCCACATCAGTGGAGACAGGTAAGAAATGCATACACGGTCCTCTCTTGCCCAGGATGAACACCACCATAGCTACAGGCGATCTGATATACACTGGTATATCAGTGTATATACCAGTGTATATACACTCCCACTCCCCCTCCCTGAAACAAACATGCTAAATTTGTTTTGTTTCGCTTTAATAGAGGTATAACTTAATACAATTAAATACACAGATCTTAAGTGGCTGGTTTTTGAGTTCTGATAATTATACACAGTATATCATATTTGAGTCAAGTGCTCCCACAATCCTTCTCACATCACAGAATACTGTCCTAAAGAGAAAAACTTAATAATAATTAAGTTTTAAAATACAATAATTTTAAAAATACGTCCACAGAAGTTGATTCAACCCATAACTGACCTATTATTCTTACAATGTGGCTATGATAAAAGCTAAACAATTCTTTATTGGCTGTTCTAAGCATCTAAGCATAACTGAAAAAACTATGTTCCAGGTTACCCCCAATTAACAAAACCTCTTTCAAAGAAAAAACTTGTGGGGGCTTCCCTGGTGGCTCAGTGGTAAAGAATCCACTTGCCAATGCAGGAGACACAGGTTCGATCCCGGGTCGGGGAAGATCCCACATGCTGTAGAGCAACTAAGCCCGTGTGCCACCACTACTGAGCCTGCGCGCCCTGGAGACCGTGCTCCACAACAAGGGAAGCCACCGCCATGAGAGGCTCCCACGGCAATGGAGACCCAGCACTGCTGAAAATAAATAAGAAATAAATGAGAAATTATAAAAGGCTTAAAAAAATGTGGGTTGAGATCTCATGAGTCTACCTTACCTCAGAAGTTTGAGCCTAAATTAATGCGGTTCAAATGATAAATTTACCTTGAATTTTCAAACAGAGGATAACAATCAAATATAGCTCCCTAAGATATTTTGTTTTACTACTTTCCATTCTATTGCATATTTTATTAAAATGGTAAGGGAGGGAAAAACAGGCCCCCTGAGCCTTATTTTCTAACAATGTGTTCCTGACACAAAAGCTGAATCTTATTTGAAGCATAATTACTAACAGTAAAGCAGTTCTGAAAAGTTTCTCTGTAGTACTCCATATAGTATATATACAGATATGCTTATCCCTTTACAACTTACAAACTGAAATGCAGTCTTAAATTACAAATCACTAACTACTTATTCTTCCTGCTATAATTATTTCTAGGAAAATTATTTCCATAAGTCACATAAGAGTTATTTTTAGAATTCTAGTTAACTGAAAGGTGTGCCATATGAAGCTAGAATATGGGACATTGACAGGTCAAATAAAAGTGACACAAAGATTCAGCGAGTCTCAAAAAGTATCCAGAGCAAATCTGAAGTTGCCCAGATCACAAAAGGAACACTGAGCTAAACTGGCAGCAGGAGTAAAGGAATCAAGTCAGACTGACAAGAGAAGACAACAATCAAAAACAAGTTAGCAAATACCAGAACTTCACCATTTAATTTCATTTTCTAGGAATATCTGGAGCTTTTCTCGACTATCTGGGAGTCTTTCAACTCACAGGCACTTAAGGCTCAGGTGAGAAGAAAAATTCAGCCACTGATTCATTAGTTATTACATCAGCTTTACATTCCTTTCAACAAATTTTAACAGGTTTAAATTTAACAAATACTTTCCAAATATGTCACAGTTATATCCACATTATCAACTTTTATAATCAATTATGCTTTAAATACCAGCCATGCTCATAGACTTCTATGACTTTCTCATTTAATAAAAGATTTTACATTTCTTACTAGATTTTTTTTCCCTTAAAAAGTGTGTTAAATGTTTGGATCTCGTTTCTAAACTGATGATTCACATTGGGAGGAAAGCAGAAATAGAAAGTGCTTGAATTTCCCAGTTGATAAAGTGTTAATTATTTATTACTTAAGAACATCTGCCCTAATACATGTCATATAATCATCCCTCTACAAACCAAATTAATGCAGCCTAAAATTTCATTTTCTAAAGTGAAAAGGGCACAAAGGTACAAAAGCATGAACTACAGAAATAATGAGAAAGAATTGCTCAAAAAGATGGGAATTTTAAGAATAAAGGAGATATGAACAGGAACACTGGAAATATTTTCTAGGTGAAAGGCCCTGTTCTAAGCACTTAATGTATATACTGTTTTTTAATATAGAATACCAGAATTCTATCCTTAGCTTTGCAACTTAAAAGCCTAGACTTCAATTAAGTTACTGAATCTCTAAACCTCAAATACTTTTGTTTTTCTATAAAATAATAAGACTTGCTGCAAATTCTTCACTGGTTGTTTCAAATATCAAATGAGAAATGCGGAATTATCTTTAAATTATAAAACTGCAAAGGGGTCTACAGTTGTAAATAAGGGGCTGTAACTATTTGAAGTTGCATAAGTTAGAAACATCCTGTTTTTTTTAGTTTAAATGTCTCATTACAAGGCAACTCAATATAGTGTCTTCAAAAACAAATTATAAAAGGAAGTTCAATATATTCACTTAAATTCACTTTAGCATAAATTTTAAGTTTCATTGAACACTTTTAAATTTTCTGCTAGTACTGCCAAACCAGAAAGCCAAATAACTGAGGAACTACTAAAGTTTTCTATTTCTCCAAGCAATTTAAACCTCTCAACTTTCTTTGATGTTTTTATACTATACCAACTCTTCTTGACAGAAAAGTCTACATAAATTTATATCTCACTTTGTAAATGAAAACACCACATTCTTCAAAGGTAATATTAAGAACTGCTAGTAATTCTTCCACTTAGAAGCAACCCTATAAATTGGTTCACTTGGCAAGAATTCTTTCGCAAGCTGTAACACAGAGCTGTGAAGCCGCTGTGCCTTTTCACTTTGGCAATCCTGCTCTAACACTACACTCTAAAAACACAAACCAAAGGGGAAGGTAAACTATGCAAAGATACGTACAGTAGTGCTGTTCAGCAAATCACAATATTTAGCCTGATGAAATATTATAGCTTTTAAAGTAAGTACCCAATGACATAAAAAATGTTTATAAAAGAGATCACAGAACAGTATAGAAACACTGATTCATAAGATCTAATTATGTTCATATGTACATTAACAGGGAAAGATAAATTCCAGTTGATATAAAACAGAAGTTAACTTTTTTCTATTAAAACATTCAAATTTAAGAATAATTCTGAAAATATTTCAAGCCAGATACATTAAGATTCCACTGAGCTTTAAAAAAAAAAAATCTTTTTAAAGGAATAATCAAGGCACTGTGAACTTTTAACTATTTAAATTTAAGCAAATTAGAACCACAGAAAAATATGTTATCAAGTCACTGATGTGTGTATGCTTAGTCGCTCAGTCGTGTCCAAGTCTTTGCAACCCCATGAACTTATAACACAAAAAAATATCTTATCAAGTCACTGATAGTATGAGCAATACTCTTAAAATCCAAAGCATAATTTATTAGTGCATTGAGCTGAGGTGTTTAGTGTATTAGTACCCTCAACTAACTGAATCAGTTTTTCTCCAGAGTAGTTGTTAACTATGAAATAATATATCTAACAACTGTTCAAGCCTGCATCTGTGAACCTCTAAAAATTTAAGTTGCTCAACTAACTGGTTTTAACGAGTACACCGAACAATTACCTTCTTCCTAGGTCTCTGGATGAATACGATAAGACTGATTTCCTGTTTCAGAACTCTGCTGCTGTTAAAATACACACACACACACACAGACACACACACACACACGCACACATACCCCTCCCTTCAGCGTTGCTCCCACTAAAAAACATCTAAGATTGACTACTAATGACAAATAATGTTCAAAAAGATTATCAGTTCAACAACATGTATTAGACACTTATCAACACTATAAACTTGAACTAATCCAAATACTAATTTTCTACCACAAAATCTTAATAAAACATATTAAAGACTATAAAAATTGAAATTACTTCAATCCATTATTACACTAAAGAACATAAGAGGGTGTCTTTTATGCTCTAATATTCACACTCAATGTTAAGATTTATGCATTACTTCTGTAATATCATTCTATGATAAAAATCATTCTTTTATCATTTAATAGAAGTAACTACCGAAAACATTAGTTTTGGCTACTTTATAGCTATGCAAAAAGATAAAAGGTCATTAACTTTTACAGAAAACAAGACATCCAAAGAGTTAAGGTACAGAAGATGGCAAGGGATTTGTCAGTAGTATGACAACAAAAGCCTAGTAACATTCAGCGCCAATTCACTCAACATTAGCAAACTGCATTCTGGAAGAAAAAAAGATTACAACAGTTGTAACTGAATTGACCTTTCAGATACAATCATGAACAAATTTTCTAACATTCAAAACTACCACACACAAGCTAAGAAAAAAAAAGTTCTAATACAAATGTGTCTTCAACAAGTGCATTTTCCTTCTCCTATTAATTCAGCCAAAACTGCAAAATTTTTAAACTAACTTCTAACAATCAAATCTACCTTTTAAAGAAAGTCATTAATTTGATCCATATTAAAGGAAAAAAAGCTCCAAACAAGTATGTACTTACTGCTTCATTTTATATTTGGCTTTAATATTATAAAATCTAATCTCTTTATTTCATAGCTTGAGTCAGAAAATCATTTAGAAAGTACTTACTTTTTCCCTCAACCAGCAAAAATAGTGTTGCCTCAGTGCAGTATTTTAATCTGGGTAAGAACAATATGAACTAGAAATTCGGATAGATTTTAAAATATGAAGGCAAATATATTGGCATTCATTCCTCTACTGCTAAGAATCATGTTACTGATCTTATGATAAGTGCCTTGTTCTAATACTGTATGATTCATATTCCCACTGATGGTATTTTAACCATACCAATTTAAAACTGATTGAATAAGTGTATTATCCAAAAGATCTTAAATTACATATTTGCTAAAATACTAAAAAAAATTCATCTTAAGATTTAATAAGATACAGTTTTAGAATATACTAACAGCTATAAGCGGGTGCAATGGCACCCCACTCCAGTACTCTTGCCTGGAGAATCCCATGGACGGAGGAGCCTGGTAGGCTACAGTCCATGGGCTCGCTAAGAGTCAGACACGACTGACGAGAATTAGCAGCAGCAGCAACAGCTATAAGAATGAGTCTACATAGCTGGCTTTGAACTGTTATCACTCTTAACTCTGGACGACGTGTCTCATTTTAGTATGAACCCAATTATTGCAACTAGGGGAAGAGACACAATTACTGACCATGATTAGTTATGGAATCTTCATATCCAAAGGAGAACACAGTAAAAAACCTTGGAAATTAAGCTGAAACATTAAAAAAAAACTTAGTAACTTTTGCATCCAGTAAATAAACTTTTAAAAACACAACATTTAACACAGAGGAAGACAAAAATACCAACAGTTAGATGGAAATGAGAGAAATGAAGAGGAAGACAAGCTCTTATCAATACCTCACACCCTTTAAATACTATAAACAGCACAGGTGAAGACTTGTAAACCTCGAGTATTTAGACAGAAACTCTCACCTACACATGCACCACACTCCATGTAAGAGCTATAATTTAGGTATGTACTATCTATCTACCACCCCCCCCCCAAAAAGGGCATCATTCTTTTCACGGCCTACAATTCAAGAATGTAAACTCTATAAACTGATACAGGTAAAACAATTTAATCAGACATTAATTTTAAATTGGCAAGACATTTCTTACACAAACTAGAAACCCCAGACACAAAGCTGCATTTGAGAACATAAATTCAAAATCATATCTAAATATTACATCTGATCATATTAATCACACTTGGCATGGTAACAAACTTCTCAGTAAAAAACAATGTCCACAAAGTAGATTAAAATTAATCAGATCCTATTAAGCCCAATATGCAATTTTAAAGACGTCTAAGAAACAACAACTAAATTCTTAGGGATCTCTCTACCCGAAAAGTGATATGCCAGCAAATTGAAGAGTTCAGAGAAAAGCAATAAAGATAATTAAGGAGGCCCTCAGAAAAAATAAATAAATAAATAAATTCTTAGGGATGATAAGAAATTAACAACTACTGCTGTGGTTGAAAATGTAACACCAAGATTTTAGAGGAAACTCATTTACTAGCATACAGACAAGAACTGAGCTTACAGAAGAAAGCAAAGCACTTAAAAAATATTTAAGCAAATTTTTAAGGAAGAGTTATTCTATCCAATTCCTGGTTGAGTTCTAGAATAATGAATTTCTATAAATCAACTCTTAGGAAACCTAAAGCTTAAAAACCTTATACAACTACAGTACCAAAATCTTGTCTAACATAATATCTCAAGTTAAAACATTTTTTTTCCACTTATATACCCAAACAACCTTAATAAATGATAAAAGTCAGACTTTCATTACATAATATTTAGTTCCCAACCACTATCTTCAAATTTTAGTAGAAAAGTATCAACACTGGCATAACCATTGTTTTATTTTTGCAAAAGCTTAAAATTTGATATTTCTTTTAAAAATTTAT
Organism: Bos indicus x Bos taurus; assembly: GCF_003369695.1. Taxonomy (NCBI): domain Eukaryota; kingdom Metazoa; phylum Chordata; class Mammalia; order Artiodactyla; family Bovidae; genus Bos; species Bos indicus x Bos taurus. The sequence continues at coordinate 41,835,883 of NC_040101.1, forward strand.
AATTAATAGATGATTCCAAAAGGAGAAGTCTCAAAACCACTTACATCACTAGATTATCTTAACTTTTTCCTATATTTGTGTAACAGATGGCAAGCCTTACTTCTTGGACATTATACAATAATCACAATCTGCGTGACCTTTTCAGCACCAAAAGGAACCCAAATAGCCTAATAACCACTAACAGTATGGAGGTTCCTTAAAAACTAAAAATAGAGTTACCATATGATAAGGCAATGGCACCCCACTCCAGTACTCTTGCCTGGAAAATCCCATGGACGGAGGAGCCTGGTAGGCTGCAGTCCATGGGGTCGCTAAGAGTCGGACACGACTGAGTGACTTCACTTTCACTTCTCACTTTCCTGCACTGGAGAAGGGAATGGCAACCCACTCCAGTGTTCTTGCCTGGAGAATCCCAGGGATGGGGGAGCCTGGTGGGCTGCCGTCTGTGGGGTTGCACAGAGTCGGACATGACTGAAGCGACTTAGCAGCAGCAGCAGCATATGATCATTCAATCCCATTCCTGGTCACGTATCTGGAGAAAAACAGGATCGAAAAGGATACGTGCACCTCAAAGTTCACTGCAGCACTGTTTACAGTAGCTGAGACATGGGAGGAACCTAAACGTCCATCAACACAGGACTGGATAAAGAAGATGTGGCACATATACACAATGGAATATTACTCAGCCATTAAAAAGAATGAAATACTGCCATCTGCAGCAACATGAACGTACTGAGAAACTGTCACACTGAGGAAAGCCAGAGAAAGAGAAATCTCATATGCCATCCCTTATATTCAGAGTCTAAAAAGAAATGATACAGATGAACCTATTTACAAGCCAGAATCTGCCTCACAGACTAAAGAGAACAAACTTATGGCTCAGGTGGGGCGGGAAAGCAAGGAAAAGCGATAGTAGTTAGGGAGTTTCAGATCACCATGTACACATCGCTATGTTTAAAATGGATAATCAACATGAACATATTCTATAGCACAGGGAACTCAGTTCAATGTTATGTGGAGCCTGAAGGGGAGGGGTGTTTGGGGGGAAATGGATACATATATATGTATTGAGTCCCTCTGCTGCCACCTGAAACTATCACAATATTGTTAACTAGCTACATTCCAATATAAAATAACAACTTTTAAAAATTTAAAAGAAAAAAAGAGGGCGAGGACTCAAATCAATAAAGCTAGAAATAAAAAAGGAGAAGTAACAACTGACACTGCAGAAATACAATGGATGTGAAGAGATTACTTCAAGCCCATATGCCAATAAAATGAACAACCTGGAAGAAATGAACAAATTCTTAGAAACGCACAACTTTCCAAGAACCAGGAAGAAACAGAAAATATTAACAGACCAATCAGAAGTAATGAAATTGAAACTGTGATTAAAAATCTGCCAAAGTCCAGGACCATATGGCTACACAAAGAATTCTATCAAACATTTAGAGAAGAGCTAATACCTATCCTTCTCAAACTCTTCCAAAAAACTGAAGAGGAAAAACACTGTTGGAACTCTTTCTATGAGACCACCATCACCCTGATACTAAAACCAGACAAAGATAATGAAAAGAAAATTACAGCCCAACATCACTGATGAACATAGATGCAAAAATCCTCAACAAAACATTGGATTGGCCAAAGGGTTCCTTTGTGTTTCTCCATAAAAGGATACAGAATAATCTGAACACTTTGGCCAACCCAAAACTAGCAAACTGAATTCAGATCCACTTTAAAAGGATCATATACCATGATCAAGTGGAATTTATCTCAAGGATGCAAGGATTCTTCAATATATGCAAATCAATCAATGTGACATTCCACATTAACAAATAATAAAAACCACATGGGGCAGTTGCTGGCAGTCCAGTGGTTAAGAATCCACCTTGCAATGCAAGGGACACCGGTTTAATACCATATGCCGTGGAGCATCCAGGCCTGTGCACCCATCTACTGAGCCCATGCTCCATGAGCTACAATTACTAAGCCCATGCACAGCAATTCTGAAGACTACACACCTAGAGCCTGTGCTCCACAACCAGAGAAGGCACTGCAATGAGAAGCCCACACACAGCAATGAAGAGTAGCCCCCACTTGCTACAACTAGAGTAAGCTTATGTGCAGCAATGAAGACCCATCACAGCAAAAATTTTTTTTTAAATATTTTTTAAAAATGGTCATCCTAGTGATGCAGAAAAACTTTTGACAAAATTCAACACCCATTTATGATTTAAAAAGAAAAAAAAGGTTCTCTAGAAAGTGGGCATAGATGAAACCTATCTTAACATATTAAAGGTCACATATGGCAAACCCACAGCAAACATTTTCAATGGTGAAAAACTGAAAGCGTTTCCTTTAAGATCAGGAACAAGACAAAGGTGCCCACTCTCATCACTATTACTCAACATAGTCTTGGAAGTACAAGCCACAGCAATCAGAGAAGAAGAAATTAAAGGAATTCAAATTGGAAAAGAAGTAAAACTGTCACTGTTTACAGATGACATGATACTATACTTACAAAATCCTAAAGATTCTATCAGAAAACTATTAGAGCTAATCAATAAATTCAGTAAAGTTGCAGGATACAAAACAAAGAGAAACCTCTTGCATTCCTATACAGTAACAATGAAAGATCAGAAAGAGGAATTAAGGAAACAATTCCATTTACCACTGCAACAAAAAAAGAAATAAAATCCAACCCTAAGGAGGCAAAAGACTGTATGTAGAAAACTGTAAGATACTGACTGAAGAAATCAAAGACAACACAAACACATGAAGAGATATACCATGTTCTTGGACTGGAAGAATCAATATTGTGAAGATGACTATACAACTCAAAGCAATCTACATATTCAATGCAATCCCTATCAAATTACCAATGGCATTTTCCACAGAACTAGAATAGAAAATCTTACAGTTTGTATGGAAACACAAAAGACTCCAAACAGACAAAGCAATCTTGAGAAAGAAAAACAGAGCTGGAGAAATCAGGCTCCCTAATTTCAGACTATACCACAAAGCTACAGAAATCAAGACAGTATGGCACTGGCACAAAAACAGAAATATAGATTAATGGAACACGACAGAAAGCCCAGAAATAAACCCATACACCTATGGTTAATTAATCTATGACTAAAAACGACAAGAATATACAACTAAGAAAAGACAGTCTCAATAGGTGATGCTGGGAAAACTGGATGGCTACATGCAAAACAATAAAATTAGAACACTCTCAAACATAATACACTAAAGTAAACTCAAAATGGATTAAAGATCAAAATGTAAGGCATGACACTACAGAGCTCTTAAAGGAAAACAGGCAGAACACTCTTTAACATAAATCACAGCAAGATCTTTTTTGACCAACCCCTAGAGTAATGAAAATAAAAACAAAAATAAACAAATGGGACCTAATGAAACTTAAAAGCTTTTGCAGAGCACAGGAAATCATAAATAAGATGAAAGGACAGTCCTCAGAATGGGAGAAAATATTTGCAGCAAAGCAACTGACAACAGATTAGTCTCCAAAATATACAAACAGCTCATGCCAACTCAGTATCAAAAAGATGAACAACCCAATAGAAAAAATGGAAGAAGACCTAAACAGGAATTTCTCCAAAGACATAGACGGCCAATAAACACATGAAAAGATGCTCAACACTGCTAATGCAAATCAAAACTACAGTGAGGTATTACCTCACACTGGTCAGAACAGCCATGATCAAAAATTCTACAAACAATAAATGCTGGAGAGGGTGTGGAGAAAAGGGAATCCTCCTACACTGTTGGTGGGAGTGTAAATTGGTATAGCCACTATGGAGAACAGTATGGAAGTTCCTCCAAAAACTTAAAATAAAACCACCATATTACACAGCAATCCCACTACTGGGCACATAACCTGAGAAAATAGTAATTCAAAAAGACACACATGCCCCAATGTTCACTGCAGCACTATTCACAGTAACCAGGACATGGAAGCAACCTATATGTCCATCAACAGATGAATGGATAAAGAAGACATGATACATATAAACAAGGGAATATTGCTGCTGCTGCTGCTGCTGCTGCTAAGTCGCATCAGTCATGTCTGACTCTGTGCGACCCCACAGATGGCAGCCCAACAGGCTCCTCTGTCCCTGGGATTCTCCAGGCAAGAACACTGGAGTGGGTTGCCATTTCCTTCTCCAATGCATGAAAGTGAAAAGTGAAAGTGAAGTCGCTCAGTCATGTCCGACTCTTCGCGACCACATGGACTGTAGCCTACCAGGCTCCTCCATCCATGGGATTCTCCAGGCAAGAGTACTGGAGTGGGGTGCCATTGCCTTCTCCAAAGGGAATATTACTCAGTCATAAAAAGGAATGAAATTGTGCTATTTGCAGATAAGTGAATGGACCCAGAGACTGTCATACAGAGTGAAGTAAGTCAGAAAAACACATACTATACATTAATGCATATATGTGGAATTTAGAAAAATGGTATAGATGAACTTATTTGCAAAGCACAAATAGACACAGAAGTAGAGAAAGAGGACAAACGTAAGAATACCAAAGGGGAAGTGGAGGTGGGGTGGATTGGGACACTGGGATTGGCATATATACACTACTATGCATAACATCGATGACTAATGAGAACTGACTGTAGAGCATAGCACAGAGAACTCTACTCAGTGCACCATGGTGACCTACACAGGAAGGAAATCCAAGGAAACGGACATACGGATATGTGTAGCTGATTCACTTTGCTGTAGAGCAGAAACACAACACTGTACAGCAACTATACACACCCCCCAAAAAGGAACTGAAACAATTATATCTCATTTGGAAAATGTTACACTAACAAGTAATTTTGTTTAAAAAAGAGAAAGTCTGTTTCTTTTGCAATATTTTTGTTCTAACTACAGGAATTAATAAATTCACTGAGAATTATCATTTACCTAATAAGGTTAAACTCATTTCCATGTTTTTGTAACTGATACTTAAAAATAAAATTTGATATAGACTATCACAAAAATTAATAGATTATTAATGCAAATACACAACAAACCTGCATCAATTACTATCACCAATTACTGTGACCAAGGCAACCAAGTAAATATAAATTGCTATCATTCAAAATATGCTCTAGGGCAGGGGTCCCTAAGCTCAGGGATACAATGGCTGATGATCTGAGGTGGAACTGATGTAATAAATAACAGAAATAAACTGCACAATACATGTAATGTGCTTCGATCATCCCAAAACCATCTCCCCTATCTGGTCCATACAAAAGTTGTCTTCCATGGAATCAGTCCCTGGTGCCAAAAAGGTTGGGGACCACCACTCTAGAGAACAGTAACATCTCGACAAGTCAAACCCTTTCTAATTAGAGAGAGGAAAGCAACAGGGTTATAATAACTTTAACACAAAATGATGTGATAGTTTAATCAAATGACTTCTGTATCCACTTTCAACACAACAGAAGTACTACTCCTACCATAGCAAAAGAATATTTGACAGATCAAAAGTAGCTAAATTCTATTTTGCCTCACTTCAATATTATTAAAATATTCTTAAATTTTAAATATGCAATAGCTATCATATAGTAAGGGGAAAAAAAGCTGCTAAATGTCAAACTTCAGCTACTTTTGTGTAACAGGTTATGATCTTGTGAATCAAAATAATGACAGCCTTTTCGAATATTTAGGTCATCTTGAATTCACAGTAAGGAAAATCAGAAAAGAACAGGAAAAAAAATTTGCCAAATATTAGAAAAATGTTTAACGTGTAACTAGAGAAACAAATATTTCTGATGACTCTGCCATTTAAAATAATTAACAAAATTATGAGGTGCTTTGGAAATTGTTAAAACGCACACACACCTTTAAGTTCAAACATACACACACACCTTTCAGTTCAAACACACACACACCTTTCAGTTTAAACACACACACCTTTAAGTTCACTATGATGAATAATATTTTAAAATAGATTGATATCAACAAAAACTAAAAGCTAACATGGAAACATGAAGTTCCAGAGAAGTAGAAAAATAAGTACTTTTTTCAAAATTCTTTAAGTAGTTTTTATAAAATTTTCTTAAGTAAAGAAAATGGGGTTTTTTATTCATATACTGAAATAAACACCATACTTATTCAATTAAATTATAGCAACAAGTGCTATTTATTTTTCTTAAAATGTGAAGTTATCACATGATTAGCAGCCCTGGTTTTAAAATATTTATCAGTATCTCTGACTAGCTCCTATAATCATAAAGAATCAAAATAGTCAAAACTTAAATTTCATAAGGATTTTTAAAACAGGCCTTGACATCTGCCTGTGCAAAGTTGAGAAGCAAAGCAAATTGTATTATCAAGCGAACAGAAAAATATCATAGCAAACAATCTATTCCTAGAACACTTTCGTAATTATGTTTGTCCTAAAAACAAAACAAAACTCAGAATCCACTAAGCTACTCCCTTGGCATCTTCTCGTCTCCGGACTCAACTAAAACTCTGTCCCAATTTTTTCTAAAAACTTCACACATTAATGCAAGTTTTTAAATGTAGATAAGTAAAGCACTTATTCAATGGGCTGACAGCATATTTAGGGTCTCAGAAAGAATGTAACACATGCATCAGAGAACCTTAGCTGGCCCTACTTTCTTCATCTGGAAAGAAACAAGACATTTTTATAACTTGTCAGAAATTTGCCATTTTACATCAGTATATTTAACTTCACCACATCTGATTATAACAAAAGCAGCTTTAGAATTAAAAAAAGTGTAAGAGTAAAGAATGCATTAAACACCACAAAACAAGTATCCTGTAAGTAAAGTATCTCCTAATTACGTAACTGACTACTTTTAAAACTACTGGCAATATAAAAATGAAAAAAAAAATGCTTTAATAAAGCATATCCATCCTGTTAGAGAAGTTTTATGTAACATCCTTCTGAATACCTCATATAGTGCAATATACTTAACTTGAAAATATCTTCAGCCTTTTCTGACAGAAGTTCAAAGCAACACTTTCACAATCAGCCAAGTAACACATGAGCCTTCTTCAAATAAACCTTTTTTTGTTACCAGGGAACTTTTGTGGAAGAAGTTCTTATAAAGAATACTAGCCTAGCAGCAGTCAAAAAATACAGATGTTAAAAGCCTAGCTCTATCATTTATTAGCAATTTGACCTTCTTAAATACTACAACCTAAGGGCAAAGGTACTGACTTGTATAAAGTATCATACTTACTATATACCAAACACTTAAACCTCTAAATCAAGAGTTTCTTAACCTCAGCAGTGCTGGCAATTTGAGCTAGACAATTATTTGTTGTGGATGAGACTGCTCTGCGCATTGTAGGATGTTTAGCAGCATTCCTTGCCTCTACACCGAGACAGATGACCATAGCTTCTGCCCTTTGCCCCTCCTCCCCAAGCTGTGACCACCAAAAGTGTCTCTGACATTGCCAAATACCCAGACAAGGCAGGAGGGGATCACCCCCAGTTGGCAACCAATATTCTGAAAATATATTCTTCCAACAAACCTAAAAAAGTACACACAAGTGTTTTTACCACCATGTTAGAGATGTGAAAAGGTTCACCAAGGTTAAGTATTTTGTCTTTTATTACATAACCGATAAATAGCCAAGCAAGGACTTCAGCTAGACTTTAAACCTAGCTAACTCCCAAATCTACACTCCTTCCATTCCACTATGCTTTTGTAAAACACATTGTCTTCGTCTGCAAAAATTAGGATAACAACTGCCATCTGAGCTATTTCGTATTTACAAATAAAATGATATGTATGTGTAAATTGTATTAAACTAGAGGAGATAACTAGTTTAAACTAAAGGAGATAACATATTAAGGATTTGCTTGACAGGAGATTCCCCTGATGCTGGGAGAGACTGAAGGCGGGAGGAGAAGGGAACAGAGGATGAGATGATTGAATGGCATCACCGCCTCAATGGACATGAGTTTGAGTAAACTCCGGGAGCACAGGGAGGCCTGGCGTGCTGCAGTCCATGGGGTCGCAGAGTCGGACACGACTGAGCAACTGAACTGAACTGAACTGACAGGAGATAATGTAATATGGTGGTTCACAAAGTGTGATCCCCAGACTACCATCATCAGTACCGTCTGGGAACTTAATGAAATACAAATTCTCAGGCCCCAACTCAGATGTTAACGAATCTGAAACTCTGGAGGTGGGGCAAGTAATCTATGACTTAAGTCTTGCAAGTTTTTACATGCCCATCTAAAGTTTGAGAACCACTGATGTATATAACGGGAAAAATACCGCACCAGGTGCCTAAAAACCCAGCACCCTCTGTGGACTCAATCTTCTAGTAGCCTTTACAAGTTACTCATTTTTTTTTTGGAGCTACAATTCCTGTACAAAAAAATGAGGAAAGTATTGCTTGTGCCATCTTTCAGGCTGCTCCTTTTTTCTTGCAAAATCAAGTGCATTAACAATTATTAAAGGCTTTGTTAATGAAAAATGGTAAACAAATATAAGACACAGGGTATATGCTACCTAATTCTATTTCATTTTTCAAAAAAAAAATCCCTTCTGGCTTATATCATTTCTTCATCTTTCATATTTCATAAATGAATAAGTGAAAATGTTAAGTAAATTTTACAACAAAGCTCAGTTAAGCCTGACAAAGTACCATTTTCACATAATAAAAGAAAAAAAGTCTACCCATTTCACTTTAACTCTGATAGATTCAAAGTCACTGATAAATACAATTTTAAAAAATAACACCTAAAAAATATCAAGCTTGGTAACATTCCCCAAACTTCATTTTAAAAGTAGAATACAGATTTCCATTCTATTTATTTAATCTCCAGTAAGTTCCAAATAAATAGAATACTCAAACAGAAGTATCTCACTAAATTCATGACAGCAAAAGAATTTTAAATGGAAAAAAAAAAAAAAAAAACTATATATTTTAAAAAAGGACTTGTTTGCAATTCAACATGTATGCTGTACTAATAAATCACTTTAAGAATATATCTGATTCCGGACTTCCCTGGTGATCCAATACTTAAGAATTCATCTTCCAATGCAGGAGACAAAGGCTCAATTCCTGGCCAGGAAATTAAGGTCATACGAGCCACAGGGCAACTAAGCCTGCGTGCCACAACGAGAGAGCGCATGTGCGCCACAACTAGAGAACCCACGCACCACAATTACTAAGCCATGTGCTTTAGAGCCTTGGCTCCACAACAAGGGAAGCCCGTGGACCACAACTAGAGAAAGCCCAATCACTGCAACAAACACCCAGAACAGCCAAGATTTTTTTTTTTAATTTAGGAAAAAAACTATATATATCTGCTGTAAGGACTACCTGCTTCAAATCACAACCCGTTTCATAACACCTTAATTACATCTTCCTTAAAAGATCAAAAATACTAAATACATAAAATTAGCAGAATGCAATTAACACTAGTTAATATTTAGTTTATTTTGTTATTAAAGTATTAATGATTTAATAATCTAGTCGATTAATTAGTAATTAATACTAAAGAAGAGAGAACCTTATTATATTCAGCCTAAAAACCTACAAAAAGCAAAAGAAATAAAATTGAAAGCTATTCTGAAGGGCTTTAATAACACTAAATCAACTATAAGTTTGGGGTAGTGATATAAAACAAAATTTAGGTGCATGTAATATAAAATAGAGAACGTGAGGGAATTTTAGACAATGAAGTTTTCCTAGAAGTTGTCAAAATGCACAGTTCAATTCTGCAACCCAGACTTGCACCAAAAATACAGCTAGTTTATCCAACATATAACAAAACATGTAGAAATCAGGTAATCAGATAGTTGCACACATAATTAGACAGCACAATTCATTCTGTAATACAAAACAAATAAGAAAAAAACAAAAACCTCCCTGGAAATGAAGTGCTTCACTACTGAGGGCACTGTGACACAGCAAGGAGACCAGAACAGGGAAAGAAAAAAAAAGACTGATCCCCATACACAAGAAATGGCCTCTAATAGGCAGGTCTCAAGCTTATTCCATCTTTCCCCATACCTGGTAAGAATAAATTAAGAAAAAATCTTTTAGTTCTTCTTCCCATTTCTAGGGCCTAAAACTGGATCAAAAGTGAAAATGGGAAATACTACAAAGGTTTAACCTAAATAAAACTCCCATATTAATGCACTGCCAGATTATTTTAAGTGCAAATGATAATGTAATAAATGTAACTTGGCATTCAAAGCTGCATGACTCCTCCAAAAATCTGAACTTAAAAAGAAATGCTACAGTACCTTTACTGATAGTTTATGTTACTGCTGTATCACATAATAAATGTTTTGGGACAGAGATTACTCTGTGAATAAAATATATGATATTTTTGTTGACCTGTCTTTAACTCTAAAGAAAATTTAATATTTTAACAAATTTTTAATGTTATAACAAAATTTTATTTTTCTACTTCATATTGAGGAAGTTTTCATCATACCTTAGTATTTAGAGCAAATAGTCTTTGATTAGTATGATTAACGCTTCTACAGTATGAGGGAGCAGAGCGTCAAATTACTTGTGATGAAACAGCAAAATCACAGACATTTTATACTCAGAGCTCCTAAAGGAATATCCCTATTTTAAAAAACACTCATAGCATGAACCAATTAATATGGCAACATATCCAAACTGAGGAAATTCAGTTAAAATCACTGCTCCTCCCATACATGAAAAGACAAATAATTTCTCATACATGGGTAACCTGGAATTATAATTTTTAACAGCAGCAGTGCCCATTTAAATATTTACAAGGTGGCAAGTGCTATGCCATTACTTATCTCATTTATTTTTCAAAATAAACATTATATGGATGGGTACCATTATCCCCATTTCACAGATAATACAGATTGAGAAAAGTTAAGCAACCTACACAAAGTCATCCAGCTAATAAGTGTCAAGAGTCAGGATTCCAACACAGGCAGTGTTGGTTCCAGAGGCTACACTGCCACCTTAAAATCTAAAATGAAACAATGTACAATGTGTGGAAAAGACTCATACTCAATATTTTAATGTAATTTAAAACAGATTTAACCTTATTTAAAACCTATAAAACCATACCCACCAGGTGAACTCTTCTTTAATGAGAAATTCAACTTTTAGAAATATTACTATGATTGCCTAACTTTGTATTTACATACATAAAAGTAAGTTAGATTCACTGTCCATAGCTGAAGTGATGACTACTATAATAACTGTGTAACAACTTAAAATATGATACATAAATACTGTTTCTTCCCACACTACATACAGGCTAAGAATAATTTTCTGCTGGAAGGTATTGCCATAGTATCCAAATCTGCCAAAAGGACCAGTAAGTACACACCTAATACCCTGAAGATGTCTACTCATCTCTGAATGCAAACTGTTGCAAATGAAGTGAATTTGCCTTAACTATACTGAACTAAATTGAAACTTTCCATACGAAATTAATTCACCCCTAAGTTATGTTTATTCTTTTTAAATCAGTATTTTTCCAACAGTCTTTTTAATTCCAATGCAAATTATTTTAAAAGTACCAAACTGCAAATAGCTTTTTTGTAGCCAATGAAAAAATTCCAAAAAGTAGGGAATAGTAGGTGAATAGTCAAATCCAATATACTAATTTCACCTTTCCTGACAAATGAAAGTATTTTAAGTAAAACTGAATGTTTACTGAAATAATTTCTGACCCGAATCTCACAGTCTGATACATCTTAAGTCACTATCCTTAGAATAAATCCTAACAGAAATCGAACCACAAAAGACTCTTGACTTTACTTAAAATCATGTTTATCTAACAGAAAAACAGAAAAAAGAGTGACAGTTCTATGAAATACAAATAGAACTTCGGAACAAAGAGTGTCTACAGAAAAAAAAAGTATACCAAATAAATTTCTTTCATTAATAACATTTTTCTGAAAGCTAACTTCTTATAGTACAGCCAAGGCCTAACATTTCAAGTTAAGTGAAAAACTGTCATAAACGTGCAAACTTCTAAATTTCTTTTTACAAACTCCAATTTCACATACAATATAAAAACATTTCCTACGCTGCTGTCTCACTAGAAAGGTTGAGGTAAAAATTTTAAAATAGAATGTCTGAGAGTGATTTAATGTCAAAATTTTGTGAACTGATTTTCCCATAATAAATACTCTTACATTAAAAGTCACTGAAGTGATTACTTAAGTGGCTTAAAAATTATTACAAAGTATTAAGCTATCACCACATGAACAAATAGCAAATGGGGCAAATCTCAAAATGAGGACCTCTGAAAATCAGACTTCCAAAAAGTATTTTGTGATGTTAAGAGGTCTGTATTGTTTTTTTTCGTGGTTTATGGAATAAAGCAGATATTATACTGTACCACACAAGAATTAAAATATCACCAGTTACCTTCAATGTTGTTAAAATTCTAAAAGGTAATACATACAAATGCATCTTTCTCTATCTAAAACTATATTTAAAATTAACGTGGTTATGTCTCACCATATTTTATATTTACTATTTCTTTAGTGTATAATAAGCAATGTTAAATCTGCACTGATGACTACTATACTACAGTGAAAACTTTTACAATGAACAGCAATAAATTCCTTTTTCCTTATATTAAGAATTGCATAAACCGTAAATTTCTCAGATGTGCTTTATTCTTTAATACGCTTTATGAAAATGAAGTTTGTAGATTACCCTGTAACAATTAGGTGGCCCAGTCATTTTGCACAGGAAAGAAATACAACTTAACTGATATAAAAAGTGTAAAATAAAAACTTTTGAGTAGAATCTTTTCTAAAAAAAAATCTTCACTATGCAGTCATTTCAGTAATCACTCATCTTAAAAGATAACAGCTAACTTCAACAGTCACTATACTCTCTATGAATTAAAAAGTTTCCCCATGAACGTTAATTATTTGAAAATATGCAAACTTATCAAACAATTAAAATTTAATAGAAGCCTAAAGTGTCCATGAAATCTAAAAACAATGAATTTTTTATAGTCTCATGTTCAGTACTACTTTCCAGACTAATATTAAGGATAAACCCCCACCAACAAATTATTTTTAGAATAATTCAATTTTGCAAAAAACAAACAAAAAAAACCCATAGTCCTCAATTTTCCTTTAAGGAAGTCACTTCATTACTGACTTTTATAAGAATACTCCAATCACTACTTTCATTAAAGAATTTAACTTTGAGAAGGCTAACTGCTGAAATAGATACTACAACTTGTCAGAGAAAAAGCTTTCAATGGCCATTTAAATTTTTCCCCCACCACAATAAACACAAAACACTGAAGTGAAACCAAGCAAACCAAAGTGCCTTGGTGTATCAAAATTATTGGAAGTGCAACTATCAAAAAGGCAAACCCTTTACTAACTTTCCTAACATGATTTTTTTTCATATCAACATTTGGCTCAATAAAACCACAACTCTAGAAATTAAGTGTTATTAGTCATTTGATGCAATATATGATAATGCTTTCTATGCATACCATAACTAAAAGGACAGTTTGAGAGAAAGTTGTAAGTCACATAAATTTCACACACAGAGGCATGCACCCTGAAATCAAAGGAGAAATGGCTAATCATCGCACTGCTCACATATAAAAATCTGGTAGAATAATGATATTCTTATAACTGTGATAATTTTAAATCAAAAATAGCAAAAATACCATTTTTATGCCAAAATAGCACAAACATACTCTGAATACTAAAAGCAATCTGCCTAACAAACAGCATTCTAGAAAAGTTTTTGAATGGGGGTTTACTTTAAAAAGTTAAACATTTAATTAATTTGGTCCTATACATCTAGATGACTGTCAAGTCACACCAAAAGACTACTTCTGAAATAGGTTACAAATGAGAAGAACCAATTAAGTATTTTTCATGATTATCTTCTGGGCAAACAGGTCAAGTTCAGCTTTAGTACTTTTTCAATTAATGCAACTCCAAAATGTCCAAATATTCTTTTAAAATACTATTTTTAAACTTAACAGAAAAGTTATGTGCGTGGTAAAGCTACTTCTTCAGTAACTTTTACCTTCACTTCGTATCAAAAACTTGGGCAACATCAGCTGCAAATACTATGTATGTGCAGATACATAATCCAAAGGAATAAAACCTTCTTCATGTACGTAACATTTTTCTTCAAAAATATCTTCCTCACAGTTTTTAGCTAGAGATACAGGCACTTCAGTGTCACTCTACTATTAGGCAAAATGTTTAATGATACTTGTTAAGAAACCATTTTTTTTTTTTTTAGTATACTCTATTAACACCTACACAACTGCTTAGTTTTAACTAAGTATTATCCACTGCTACAATTCACATCACCAAATTTTTTTATCTTAATAGATACCTTAATAAAATGATTCAGTCACCTCAGACCAATAACTTAATCCTATTTTTCATGCATTATACACTGGCCTACCAGTGAGTCTCAATTCCTAACGTATTTCCCATTCTGCAAAAAAGGAGGGCTCAATCCCCCATCCTTGATCAAAATTTGTTCATTATACCTGAAACTGTGAAGATTCATGCCTTTCAATAACCACTATCTTCTGAAATACAAAAGCCTAACTTTCAGACAGCCAACTGTACCCCAGTGAAATTCTTGGGTTTCTGTCTTATTCAACAAGCTGACTCAGTAAATTTAATACACCATATGAAAAAAACGAACACACCTACAATCCAAAAATGGAGTAATCCACTCTTGCCAGCATTTCTGGTTATCAGCTGGTAAATTATATTTGATGTTCTACACAAGTCAGAGTAAAATTAACGGATACCCAAAGGTGTCACAGGACCTGAAACCTAACTAAAGTTGAGTATCAATTCAAGTATCACAATCAATACTTAAATTTCAAGTGAAACTGAAGTTTAATCTCTGCAATCACCATTTGCTACACACAATACCCTTGAACCTACATAACATTATCATCTGAGATCAAAAACCACTCAATCTCCATTCTATTACGTGTCAGAAGAGCACTGAATCTACAATGCTACTGAACTGTAAATTTCATGTCCTATCCTTCATCATCTCAAAGAGACAAAAAAAAAAAAAAGCAAATTTAACAAAATCTAGTAAGAGCGTCTTTGAGAAGTGTCATGGTACTATTGATTTCAAACTGCAAAAACTTCTAAACACGATTCAAAGTTGTAATTAACTTAGTTTTAACACATAAACCTACTTTTGCCTTCAAATGAGCACCATACATGCTAAAATGATTCTCTCTAAAGTTATGCAAATCAGTTCACAACTCACATTTTAAAAGAATCTATCAATGCAACCCAGGAAACTAAAAACAATCACTGCAAGATTCTGATGCAATAAGCCGTACGTGCAACACTAATTTTCCTTTTAATCTGATCTATACCCTTGATCTAGGGCCTAAAGCCAAGATTTAATCGAAATATGCTCAAGCTCAAAGCATCTACTTTTCTGTTCATTTAGTAGACCGGATTACCGAGCTCACTAATCCACTAACAGTGTACTGGATTCTGCGGACAATAGCCCTTAGAAAGAGACCCATCGGTGCCTTGACACTTGCAACCAGGCAAGAGTTCCGTCTAGCCGAACACACCCTAGGCTGAATGCATTCAAAAGAGACACAAAATATACATCTAGAAATCCGACCGGGGTTAAATGTCACCCACACTATGGACATTTTTTCGCATCCGTCTATTCCCACGTTATCAGAGAGAGTGACAGAAAGGCAAAGAGGAACAGCAGCCACAGAAATGGATACAGGTCAAGTCTAAGTCGAATCCATCCTCTTGATATCTCCTTTTGTTTCTGCTAACGATCTCTTTGATGATGGCTGTCATGTCTGGGAGCCTGTGGCTGAAGAAAAAGGAGGAGAGAGATGGCAGAAGCTGCTGGTGGCGGGGCTTCTTCTGCAGGATGGAAATGGCTCTGGACTTGGCGGTGGCTGATGCCCCTCGCTCTGCTGCCGCTTGGCTCTGGACCGCAGCCGGGTAATGGCTGCTGCGGCGGCTGCTGGATGGTTGCAGCGACTGGGCCTGCTTCTCCTCAGCAGCCAGGGGTCTGGCAGCGGCGGCAGCGGAATGGGGAGAAGAATAATCCTCGGAACGGCTGCCTCCTCCGGCGGCCTCCGGAGCCCGGGCCAGGGGGGGTGCGGCGGCGGCGGAGGGGAGGTTTAAAACCGGCCCGGGTCCCTGGATGTGCCGCCGCCGCCGCCGCCGTGTTGGAGGCAGTAGAAGGGGAGAGACCAACTCTCCGGCGTTCCCAGCCCTGGAAATGGTGACAGGCGACTCCGGCCCCCTCCCCGGAGCTGCGGCCGCCGCCGCCGCCGCCGCTTCTCCCCCCCGCTCCAGGAGCGGGAGGTGCCGCCGCCGCGCCTCAGCCGGCTCCCGCCCGAGCCCACGGCTTCCACCTTCCCTTTCAGGAGAAGCCGAGAAAGAGGCTGCACGGTTAGAAAAGACGAAGAGGGGGCGAGAAACGCCGCCGCTGCCGCCGCCGCCGGCCGGCCGGCTCCCCGAGGGCGCTGCCCCCGCGGCTGCTCACAGGCGCTGAGAGGGGGTCTGGGCTGCGGCCGCCGCCGTCTCTCATCTCCCTCGCCTGAGCCCGGCCTCGCCTCGCAGCGGCTCAACTCTCAAACTTCCATCATGGCTGCAGCTTCCGAGAGGAGAGATCTGAGCGCAGCCGCGTCCCGGCGCCCGAGCGCGTATCCTGCCGCAGTGCACAAAGAGTCCCGCCACATCACCGCCCGCCGGCCTGCCCGCCCCCTCCGCCGCCGCCGCGCCGGGAGTCCGGGCGCCTCGGGAGCCCGAGGGGAGGAGGGAGGCGTACCCGACCGCGCCAGGGGAGGGGAGGGAAGGGCAGGGCCGAGACTATAGGGAGGCGGCAGAAGGTGCAGCTCCGGGTGCAAGCGCCGAGTCCCCAACCTGCAGGCGCACTGAGCATGCCCAGTATGACTGCCCAGTGCTAGATCGGGCTTGTTGCAAGGCGCCCGCCTGTAACTGCACTTGCCGCGGCTTCTTTTGCAGCAACGCAGGGTGGGGGGAACGAGCTGAGCCTCGGCCGGTGCCCAGCCAGAGGCAGGGTAAACTATTGCGAAGGTGGGCAGGCGGGGGCGGGGAGCGGGGGGAGGGAAGGGGCGCGGTGAAGATTGAAGCAGGTTTTTTCATCTATGTCACTGACTTGAGTGTGAGACTACCTGCGCACAGGTGGAAAAGACCAGGTGACCGCGCTGGTCAGTGTTCAGGGAAACGCAGGGACGGCCCGTGCAGCGAGGACACCCCTCCCCCCACCCCCAGACTTCCCCGGCACGGCCTGCAGCCTTCCTCTGCTTTTGTACCGATGTCGGATCATAAGCGTTCGCGGGGATTTGACTGCAGGAGACTTCGCCGAGAAATCCCACCTCTCCACCCATCCCCGCCCGTGTCCTCAAGGTGTCAGTCTTAGTACAAAGAACAACCCCCCTATTGTGTCTCCAGTGTGTATCACCTCACCCGGCTCCCTTTCACCGCCCCACCTCCCGCTCCCCCGGCTACTCGATTCATTTGCCCTAAAAATGAAAGCTCCTAGCAGAGCGCGTTGAGTGTGAGCACATCGCCCCTGAATTTCTAGATCCCCAAAGGCAACTGTCCAGGTGGGCTGAAAGCGGATTCCCAAAGATGGAATGCAGCCTGCAGCCCCTGCATTCCCTCTGGAGAGCCGACAATCTCTCCCCTCGGGTTTCCAGCTGGGTTCACCGCTTCCAATTCAAGCTCGATCCTTAGAGGCTCCTCGACCCGCCCCTTTTGGACCGCTGTGAAAACCTCGCTGGGTGAATCGCCCCGGAGCCAGGTTCTGCGTTCCCCCTAGCTGGGGAGTGCGCGCCGCAGACCCCTGTTGCAGCGCGGGAGGGCGAAGTACGTGATTGTAGGAAGCTGCAGCCCCTGTGAGTGGGCGGAGCCGAGGACGGTTCAAAAGGAGGTGGAGGGATACGCGGGCCACAGTCGGAACTACTTTCAGGAGGAGGTCACGTGTACTTCTAGTTGGGGAACTTTCCAAATTCCCACTCCCATATGATAGCTGTAGAGGCAAATGCTTCGCTTCTTTTTCCCAGAGTGCTCCCGCCTTGTACGGGCAGCGGGACCCCAGAGCCTCCGGGATCTCGGTGGAAGAACAGGCTCAGACGAGCTTCCTACTGGAGCGCTGTCGGGGCTGGCGCCGGAGGAGCTGGTTACACAAGCACCCACATCCAAGCACGTGCCCCCGCCTTCCCTCACCTTGGTTGCTGCCGCTGATTCTTACAGATCTCGGAGCGAGGGTTCCCAAGCTGGTCGCACCCTTTGCCCGCTACCCACAGAGCAAGCTAGAGGACCGAAACCTGAGACTCCAAGCTCTGGAATCACTAGCTCTGCCTTCCCAACCGTGGGAGAAGGGACTGATTTCAGGGGTCTGTCGCATCTTTCTCGCTAGCGCCCTGCCCCTTAGGGCGTAACTTTTCTGGTGCTGTACTCGCGGGGCAAAAGGGTATCTCCTGCAGCAGCCCGCTGCGTGAATTCAACGACGTTGCGACAAACTTTCAGTCAATACTTTCGAGCTGATGAGCGCGCCCCACCTACTGTAGACTCAGCCAAGTGACTTATCTGGTCGGAGAACCTAGTCCATGGCCTTCAGCCCAGAACAAACTTGTCAAGTCTGCTTACAATTTGGATTGGTTGACCTAAACCGCGAAAGAGCTGGTTCAGAAATGCTGAGAACTAGAGTGCATTTACCCCAACATTGATCGGCCTGTAAAGTGAGTTGTCCACCGTCTGCTTGGAGAGAAAGAGGGCATCAATACCAACCTAGGAATTCTTTCTTTCCCCTGGGAAGCAAAACTCAAGAATTTGAGTCCAAAAGAATTTAAGCGGATACCCAGGTTGAGACATTGGTTGTTTTTTTAGATCTTGAGACTGGGATCAGTTTGCATGTGTATTGCAGTAATTGTGAATATGTGGCTAGGGAAGGTCTAAAGAGAATTTACTCAGTGTTTGAGAAAGAAAGTGATACATGAGCACATCATAGTTGCAGGCAGCCCCTGAAGACTAGAAACCTCAAGAGAGCTTGCTTAGACGCCACAGACCATTACCTAACTCCAGCACTACTAATTAAACCAGGGATATTTACACTGCTTTTAAGAGATCTCTGAGGCTTCATGAAACTTTGAATTTATATGCAACATCCTTTTAAGATAGCCCTTCAGGAGTTGCTGCTACTGCTGCTAAGTCGCTTCAGTCGTGTCCTAGTCTGTGCGACCCCATAAACGGCAGCCCACCAGGCTCCACCGTCCCTGGGATAGCCACCTGCTAAATCTTCAGTGTTGATATTTATTGAAGCCTGGTTTTGTGCATGGTCCTGGTCAGCTTGGGGGAAGGAGGCGCCACAAGTGAAAAAAGAAATGGAGAGCAACCTAGGAAGAACAAGACAAAGGCCTCCATTTGGTTTCCAAAGATGAAAAAGCCCTGTCCACACAGCCTAATGTAAACCAGAGATTTCTCTATTTTATAAATAAAAAGAAGTCCCTGATTTTTAGATGTTCCACTAGATTGCATGGCAAGATCCTGAGAGTGGCATTCAATTGATTATCAACTACTGCTTGGTGAAGAAAGGGAAAATGAAGATAAAGTTAAATGAAGGCACGTGATTACAGAGGGGTACAGTGTCCCATGTTTGTTTTTCCAGTTTCTGATCTTGTCTCCAGAGTTCCGGTTATTAGCACTGCTCTTCCTTACCCACTCCCCATGTGAAGATCAGTCTCACAGCGTCTGAGAAGCCCTGAAATCCACTCCCTGGGAAGAAAGTGGATTCAGTCCTGCCCTGTTGGGTGTTAGGTATGAGGAGAGAATCCTTTTCCTTGCTGTGGCACAGAGCCATTCTGGAGCAGAGAGGGTGTACATCACCAGCACTTATGTGCTAGAATATGAGACTGGCCCACAAGTACTTCTGTCTGCTGAAGGAAGAAACTGGAAAATGAGTTTTGCTGGTACTCTAAACATCAGGTCCCTCTACTCATCTTCATGGTGAGTTAAAGAACCACCAACGTTGGCAGATATTTGACCAACCTGACAGCAATATCGGGTGGTTATTAGAAGCTGCTGAGTAAAAATTTCTTACCTTTCTCAGTATTAAGTGTGTTCCTGGAGGAAATCCTTTTTTTTTTTTTGTCTTTCTTTCTTCACTCTGTCCTGCTAGTCCCAGAGATCTCCTTACCCAGGTGGTAGAGCTGAAACCTCTAAATAGCTGACCCTATCTAATATACAGAAAGTTTTTTTTTTTTTTTCCAAGTTCAACTGCCAAGTATCCCTTTGGCTGTATAGGTATTACAATACGTTGGTTTCTAAACACTTCAGTTCACTACCTGATTGGATTCAGATTGCCCTGGGAGAAACAGAAGCTTGTAACAAAAGGAGAATTCTATAAAGCTTCAAGGAAAGTAACCATATAGAATAATTAGTGAACATGATAAACTAGCTTTAATTATAGTTTCTAACAGCTGATTCCAAAACTTTATTGTTACTGCATCCAGAGAATATCTAAAGAAAGTTCCTTTCTTATTTTCTTTGATAAGTGAAATGACCAGCAACTTGATGGGGATGATATAAATAGTTGATGTGCTCTTTGTAGGTCCCACTGCTAAAATGTCTTTTGTAGAACACTGATTGCTATAGTGCCTTTCTCATCTCCCACACACTGACCTTTCAAATAGAGATCTAAATCAATGGCTTTAATTTTTAAGCAATCTTCTCTATTTTTATCTGCTTAACCACTGTTTTCTAACTGCTGCTGCTGCTGCTAAGTCACTTCAGTCGTGTCCGACTCTGTTCGACCCCATAGACGGCAGCCCACCAGGCTCCCCCATCCCTGGGATTCTCCAGGCAAGAACTCTGGAGTGGGTTGCCATTTCCTTCTCCAATGCATGAAAGTGAAAAGTCAAAGTGAAGTCACTCAGTCATGTCCAACTCTTAGCGACCCCATGGACCGCAGCCTACCAGGCTCCTCCGTCAATTGGATTTTCCAGGCAAGAGTACTGGAGTGGGGTGCCATTGCCTTCTCTGTTTTCTAACTAATACAAGACTAAAACATATACAATAATTATAGATTTTCATTTAAACCATCCCATTCTTCCAACGGTCTGAAGACTTTTCCTTTATTTCATTTATCCTAATTACAAATATTCCTATTGTTTTAAATAAAGATATTTTGCTTACCACATTTCTCCAGAAGGTATCAGTATGGATCATACAACCAACCACATCCTAAAAGAAAATTCTCCATTATCTCTACAAGTTCTTCATGCCCCAGTTTCCTGGAACTATTTCAGATGGCACTTGTGTTTCTTTCTCATCTCAGTAGAGAGATGTGCTGTAAGAAATTATCACCCTCGGAGAAATAAGGATTGGGCTGGGTGCTTCTGGGAGAACTATAGGGGAGACTAGACACTCACTGTGTCCAAGTAACATTTAGAAATTGTGATTTGGACTAGAGAGTGATGGTAAGGAAAGGCCTAACATCACAAGACAGCTTTGATTGTTTTAGTCTCTTTATCTAACACCAGCTATGGGACATTCCATTTTGGTGCCCTTAATACTAAGACTAGCCCTATGGAACACATTCTTTGTCTTTCAGCTCTTCCAGTAATAGAAAAAGATAATAACTTTTATGTTACCAGTAGATATTTGGGCATTTACCAAGTGCTTCACAGAGTAGCCCTCATTTGTCTAGGCATAGGAGGGACACTGAGGAGGAGTCAAGGTTAACTATTACCTCACTCCTACAAATCTTTCCCTTCAGAACATCCTTCTGGCTTCTGAGGTATCACTTTTTCTGATAATAAAGTAACAGAAAACCTTTTTGGAAGAGAAAATGCATGGTTAAAACTCTATTTTAAGTATAGGGTCTTAACTCCATTCAGTCGTTTGATGATTCAATCAACAAATATGTGGAAGTCTTTTCTGTGCCAGTACTAATCATGCTAAGTTCTGTGGACACCACAATGACTATGGTATATAGGGTCCAGCCTTTATGGGATTTAGTCTCGTTGAAAACTTGGCTTCTTTGTCTGACATTGTTGCAACCTCTTTACAGTCCAGGAGTAAAGTTAAAGCTGTAGAAAATACCCTAACATTTGATAGCTGTTTCAACCATCTATTGCTGCATAACAAACCACCATAACCTGGGTGACTTAAAAGAACAGCCACCATTTGTTTTCTCACAATTTTGCAATTTGGGAAGGTCATAGCCAGACAGTTTTTCAGCTCCCCCTTAGTATCAGATGGGTCAGACGTGGTTACGCCCAGCTACGAGTCTGGCTAGAGCTGGAATGTCTCTGACATTCCCCACACGTCTGACACCACAGCTGGAGCACCTAAAATGTCTGCCCACCCCCCACCTCTTCTCTTCATGTGATTGCTCATCATTCTGAGGTCCAGCCCAAGCCTCTCTGCACAGTGACTGAATCTCAAGCAGAAGAAAGCAGAGGCTTCAAGGCCTCTCAAAGTCATGGTTCAGAAGACCCAGAATATCACTTTCATTGTATTCTCTTGGCCAAAGCGAGTCACATGGCCAGCCCAGATCCAAGGGAAGAGGAGTCTCCACTTCTTAATGTAAGGAATGTCTGGGATGGTTGGAATTATGGGCAGTCGTATTTGGAAACACTCTACCATAATCCATCCTTTGGCCCCAACAGTTCACACATACACGCCCATGCACAGACACGCAAAAGACACTTACTTCCTCCCCCCAGATTATCATTCTGTATAGCACTGGCTCTACGGTCTAGGATCTGGTAATAATACACCAGACCCAGATGGAAATGAGGCATTTCAGATGCTGCTCCTCTTCATCAGGAGACCCATGAACTAAAAAGACAAGTTATGATACATGACATACAATGCTGAACCAGGGACAGGATAAGTGCAACAGACACTTGTGTTCAAAAGGCGGGAAATGGAAGACACACAGCAGTCACCAACCTGTAGCAGTTCTGAAAGTCAGCCAGGTACTGTCATCCTGACTCTGAGGATCTAGTTCTCCACTAGGACCTGGTTTTTCTCCCTGGAGTAGTTTCCTAATCCACTGTTCTTGGCTCCCTGCTCTGGGGTCTAGTTGACCTCTGAGTCAATCTTCCTTTTTCATGAGAAACTGTCTGCCTTTACAGTTGAATAGTTCCCTCAGCCTGCTTCTTGCCCATAGAAAGTTGGAGACCAAGAGGCTTTTTTTTGGGGGGGGTCCATTTTGAACTGTCTCCTGCCTCTTTGGTCCAAGCTTCTGGTGCTTTTACCAATAAAATTCTCTTTAAAACTGTGTGGGTTTTCTATGATTCTAATTGGAGTTCACTCCTTGACCACAAAGCAACATCTACAATTTTTTCAAAAACAAACTTCTCTCTACATTGGGCCTTGTCTAGGTGGCTGTGGTTGGACCACCCTTAAGATTCTTAGAAGCCCTTTTTGTCTAGATGTGAGGATCTTTCAAGCAGGTATTACATTTTTTAGAGGTCTTAACAGAGTTTTGATTAAATCTTTTCCTTGAGGTCATATTTTATAGGCAGTCCCTGAGGCCATTTCTTAATTGAGACCTTTTGCTGACTGTAAAGACTCTCCTAGGCCCTGTATATTTCTTCTACAATCTGCTTAAAAACTGAATAGTTCTTGTTTTTTTGTTTTTTTTAAAGAAATGCATTTCTCTCTTGTGATACATCATATATCAGTAAAAGAAGCCAACTGACACTTTAAACATTCATATTCAAAATCTCCTTCGCCAGGTCTGTAAGTTCATTAGGTACATTTTCTGTGTTTTACTGCACACAAGTGCAAATGTTGCCAAACATTTTCCACTACATAACACCACTTAGCCAGCCTCTAATAGCAATTTCCTTACTACTCTTATAGCCTCCATTGAGAGCTCTCAACAAAACATTAGCAAACAAATTCAACAATACATTAAAAGGATCATACACCATGATCAAGCAGGATTTATGCCAGGGATGCAAGGATGGTAAACATCTACAAATAAATGATATACCACATTAACACAATGAAGGATAAAAATCATATAATCATCTCAATTCATGCACTTTGAACATGACATACCACATTAACACAATGAAGGATAAAAATCATATAATCATCTCAATTCATGCATTTGATAAAATTCAATATCCACTTACGGTTTAAAAAAAACACACAAAGTTTGTAAAATGGGAACATACATCAACATGATAAAGGCCATGCATGACAAGCCCACACTAACCATACTTAACAGCAAAAAATCTGAAACCTTTTCTTCTAAGAGAAGGAACTAGAAAAGGATGCTCACTTTCACCACTTTTATTCAACACAGTATTGGAAGTCCTAGCCAAAGCATTTATGCAAGCAAGAGAACAAAAAGGCTTTCAAATTAAAAAGGAAGAATTAAACTGTCACTATTTGCAAATGACATAAGATTATACATAGAAAACCTAAAGAGGCAACCAAAAAACAAATTCAGTAAAGCTGTAAGATATAAAATCAACATATGAAAATAGGTTGCATTTCTTACACTAACAATGAACTATCAGAAAAAAAATTAAGAAAACAATTCCATTTACAATTGCATTGAAAAGAATAAAATAATTAGGGGAAAAAATGTAATAAATAAAGAGGTTTTAAAAGACCTCTACACTGAAAACTGTAAAACACTGATGAAAGAAATCAAAGAGGGCACAAACAAATGGAAAGATAATCTGTGCTCTTAGCTTAGAAGAATTAATATTGTTTAAATGTCCATACTACCCCAAACAATCTACAAATTCAATGAAATTTCTATCAAAATTCCAAAGGCATTTTTCATAGAAATAGAACATATAATCCTAAAAATTGCATGGAACCACAAAATACCCTAAATAGCAAAGCAATCTAAGAAAGAAGAACAAAGCTGGAGTCATCATTTCAAGATATCTTACAAAGTTATAGTAATCAAAACAGTATGGTATTGGCATAAAAACATACACATACACCAACGGAACAGAATATACAGCCCACACACAACTATGCATATGTGGTCAAGGTTTTTCCAGTGGTCATGTATGGATGTGAGAGTTGGACTGTGAAGAAGGCTGAGCACCGAAGAATTGATGCTTTTGAACTGTGGTGTTGGAGAAGACTCTTGAGAGTCCCTTGGACTGCAAGGGGATCCAAACAGTCCATTCTGAAGGAGATCAGCCCTGGGATTTCTTTGGAGGGAATGATGCTGAAGCTGAAACTCCAGTTCTTTGGCCACCTCATGCGAAGAGTTGACTCCTTGGAAAAGACTCTGATGCTGGGAGGGATTGGGGGCAGGAGGAGAAGGGGACGACAGAGGATGAGATGGCTGGATGGCATCACTGATTCAATGGACGTGAGTCTGAGTGAACTCTGGGAGTTGGTGATGGACAGGGAGGCCTGGCGTGCTGCGATTCATGGGGTCGCAAGGAGTCAGACACAACTAAGTGACTGAACTGAACTGAACTTACTACAAAAGAGGTAAAAAATTTACAATGAGAGAAGGACAAACTCTTCAACAAATGTTGTTGGGAAAACTGGACAGTCACATGCAAAAAACTGAAACTAGACTACCATCCTCAGTTCAGTTCAGTTCAGTCACTCAGTCGTGTCCAACTCTTTGTGACCCCATGAATTGCAGCATGCCAGGCCTCCCTGTCCATCACCAACTCCCGGAGTTCACCCAAACCCATGTCCATCGAGTCGGTGATGCCATCCAGCCATCTCATCCTCTGTCGTCCCCTTCTCCTCCTGCTCCCAATCCCTCCCAGCATCAGAGTCTTTTCAAATAAGTCAACTCTTCACATGAGGTGACCAGAGT
Organism: Bos indicus x Bos taurus; assembly: GCF_003369695.1. Classification (NCBI taxonomy): domain Eukaryota; kingdom Metazoa; phylum Chordata; class Mammalia; order Artiodactyla; family Bovidae; genus Bos; species Bos indicus x Bos taurus. The sequence continues at coordinate 41,861,718 of NC_040101.1, forward strand.
ATTGGAGTTTTACCTATGTGAAAATTAACTTGAAATGAATTAAAGACTTGTAAAACCTAAAACAATAAGAATCCTAGAAGAAAATGTAGATGGTAAGCTCCTTGACAGTAGTCTTGGCAATTTTTTTGCATCTGACTCCAAAAGCAGAGGCAACAAAAGCAAAAATGAACAAGCAGGACTATATCAAACTAAAAAGGAAAGAACCTCAAAGGAGGTCGTCAACAGGATAAAGAGTCAACCTACCGAATGGGAGAGAATATTTGGGAATCATATATCTGATAAAAGGTTAATATAAAAATATTATCTATAAAGAATTTATACAACTCAATAGCAAAAAAATATATTCAATTTAAAAAAATGGTCAGAACGCTTTTCCAAAGAAGACATACAGATGGCAACAGGCACATGAAAAGATGTTCAGTATATTAACCATGCTGAGCAAAGCCAAAGAAAGCTAAAACACTAATTTGAAAGGATATATGCACCCCTAGGTATTACTTCCAGAGAAGGCAATGGCACCCCACTCCAGTAGTGTTGCCTGGAAAATCCCATTGACGGAGGAGCCTGGTAGGCTGCAGTCCATGGGGTCACGAAGAGTCAGACACGATTGAAGGACTTCGCTTTCACTTTTCACTTTCATGCGTTGGAGAAGGAAATGGCAACCCACTCCAGTGTTCTTGCCTGGAGAATCCCAGGGACGGGGGAGCCTGGTGGGCTGCTGTCTATGGGGGTCGCACAGAGTCGGATACAACTGAAGCGACTTAGCAGCAGCAGCAGCAGGTATTACTTCAAAGTCAAGATATGGAAACAATCTAAATGTTTTTTGGTGAATGAATGGATAAAGAAGGTGTAATAGATGTATTTAAATACACATACACACACACAGTGGAATACTATTCAGCCATAAAAAGAATGAAATTTTACCATTGGCAGCAACAGGAATGGACCTTGAGGGCATTATGTTAAGTGAAATAAGTCAGATAGAGAAAGACAAACACTGTATGATTCACTTATATGTAGAATCTAAAAAGGAAAACAGGATTTGAAAGTTGCTAAGAGAATACATCTTACATGGTGATTATTTTCCAAGAGAGTAAAAACCAAAGTTGTCAGGTCTAGGCCCAGAACTTTAGTGGCATCATTTTTGCCTCATTCTATTGACCAAAGCAACTAACAGGCCCATCAAGATTCAAGAGAGGGGAAATAAACTCTACTTCCTCATAGCAAGCTTATAGAGAGATGGAAGAATTATTGATGGTCATCTACCACAATGAGCCTTGTTCTCTTCCTTATAAATGAGTCTTCAAAACAGATACTTTTCCATGGTCAATTCTGCCTAGAATCTTATGATTTAAGAATCACCACCATCAGCTGACAATTTGATTAGTAACTGAATGTTTTCAGTTTGTTATCTATTTTGTTCCTTAACCATGTAATCTTTTCATTTGCTCACTCATCTATTTCACATGCATAAATCTACTCTAGGATCAATATATTTCACAAAAGCATTCATTAAAATTTGGTAAAAAAAAACAAAAGTGATAATACACATATACATATATGTTTACATAAATACATCGAAAATATTGATATACAGAAGAATAAACCAGAGAGAAGACAACAGTTATTTCTGAGGTTAAGATGGGGAGGGAGGGCTTCAGAGGGAAAGGAGTTTCTCTTTTCATTTATTGCTTTTTGTGTAGTTCGAGGGTTCTTTACAGTGATCATTTATCATTCTGAAATAAGTCATTTCATCAAATAGAATTAAGACTAAAAATAAATTCCTATCATCAAAAGAATATCAAATAAACCAAGGTACAGAGCTCAACTCTAATTTCATTTTTAAATAAATGAGCTCTCAAAGGAATTTTCGGCATTTAAGCCTATGGGTCTGTTTGATGGCTGTCGCACAACAAATACAAGAGAATACCTGCTATAAACTCTGTCTAGTGGGAGATGCTACATAATAGACAGGTGTGTCTTACTCCATGTACCCTCTCCCCCTAGATCAACCATCTCTACAAGATCTACTCTTCACTCTTTGTACTATCTAATGACTTGCTGCCCAAAGAAAGTATGCTCTGGAAATAATCATCTGGTACCGCAGCAATACCACCATTCAAAACAGTGGCAGACTATGATCCAAGGAATCTCAAAGATTCCTTAGTTCACCAATCCCACTTTACAGATGAAAAAAATTGAAGCCCAGGGAGTTTGTATGCCCAGATTACATAGCTACTCAATGAAGGATCCTGGATTGGAGGTTGGGAAATTTCTTGATATCCTATTAATGAATAATAAAGATGGGAAGAAAACCTCACTTTTAGAGACTTAAACAAGTTACCAGAAATTTCACTGGAGAAGGCTTTGAATGGTATTTTCAAGCTTAGACAGGGAAGAATGAGGGCAGCAATAAGATTAATCAGAAACAGTAAACAGAGTTTGGAATAAAGAAAGATGGTGACTGATGCTCACTCTCTGCCCTGAAGTGTCCTGAAATTTGACCATGAGAATTAGAACCTTAAAGATGAGACGTGAAAACATGAACTGTTGCACGTTACAGCTTTGTTTTCCTCCTCAGTTCCTAAGATCATTGGCTAAATATCTTCCAAACAAGGATGGAAATGAGGAAACTGTTATAAGTGGAGTGAGAAAAAGAAAAGGGACCATGCTCTTTTGAAAGGAAGGAAACACCAAAAGCTTCCGGTAACAGAGGGAAACACTGCCACCTGCTGAAGAGTTGGAGTCAATGAAAATGATGCCGGACATGGTTAGAGGCCACATCTCCTATAGGGTTCAAAAGTTTATTAACCAATCTATTTGCAGTCTGAGCTGGTCAGTGTCAAGAGAAAGTTTAGTTTTGGATTTCATCAGGCCAATCTGTGATGGAGAAAGGTCAGTTTGTCTCTACTGTGAGGATGGTGATAGTGAAGTGAAGTCGCTCAGTCGTGTCCGACTCTTTGCAACCCCATGGACAGTAGCCAACCAATCTCCTCCATCCATGGGATTTTCCAGGCAAGAATACTGGAGTGGGCTGCCATTTCCTTCTCCAGGGGATCTTCACGACCCAGGGATTGAACCCAGGTCTCCCACACTGTAGGCAGACGCTTTACTGTCTGAGCCACCAGGGAAGAGGACTGCATTCCTGCTTCCCTTTCTTTATTGAACATTTATGCCTATTAGCTCTAAATTTTTTCCTAAAAACCTAAGTCTCAAAATAATTAAACAGGGATTCCTTGTTGGCTCAGTGATGAAGAATCTGCCTGTCAGTGCAGGAGACACAGGTTGATCCCCAGTCTGGGAAGATCCCACATGCCATGGAGCAACTAAGCCTGTGCGCCACAACTACTGAGCCTGCGCTCTGGAGCCCGGGAACCACTACTGAGCCCATGTGCTTCAGCTGCTAAAACCTGCACACCCGAGAGCCTGTGCTCTTCAACAAGAGAAGCCACCTCCATGAGAAGCCCGCACACAGCAACTGTGGGAATAGCTTCTGTTCATGGAAACTAGAGGAAAAAAATGCAAAGCAATGAAGACCCAGCACAGCCAAAAAATAAATAAATAATTTGTAAAAGATAATAAATATACTTGGTTGAGACATGAAAGTGATCTGAGAGTAAAAAAACAATACAAAGAAGTTTATTCATATAATACATATACAAAGCTAAAAATCCTCCGTGGCTCAACACAACCCTTCCTGAGACTTTTTTTTTTCCCTTCCTTTTCTATTCATATACAGATATACACACAGAGGACAACTGCAAGAGAGGCTGGGAGAAAGCTACATATCTTCTGTGCAAAGACTCAGTCTTTCTCTTTGCTATGGTCTTAATGTGTCTTCTCTAAATTTTTACATTGAAACCCAACCCCATGGTGAGGGTATTAGGAGGCAGGGCCTTTGGGAGGTGATGAGATCGCAAAAGCAGAGCCCTCTTGAATGGGATTCGTGCCCTTAGAAAAGAGGTCTGACAGAGCTCCCTTCCCCTCTGCCATGCCAGGTGAGGTCACATCCTAAAGACAGCATTTATGAAGCAGGCCCTTGATAGACACAGACCTGATCATATGGGCACTCTGATCTTGGACATTCAGCCTCCAAAACTGAGAAACGAATTTCTGCTGTTTCTATGGCATTTTGCTATAGCAGCCTGAACAGACTCTTTCCACCACCCTTCTCTGCTCTCCTCCTGCCCTCTTTCTTGCCATTCTCTTTCTTCCTAGCCCATTCCCCCCATCCCAACCTCCACCTTCCAAGATTCTCTTTATTAATGTACAAGGAACTGATAGAGCTAGGAGACCAAGTGGGAAGGTGACATGTACAGGCCTGCCAAGTGACACAGCTCCGAAACCCCCAATCCACACTGTATGTGATGCTGTTATTTCATGCTTTTTTATTTTTCAACCACATGAATGTAGAATCTTTAGTTTATATTTAATTTTTTAAGACCTAACCTTAGTGGTTCAATGGTAGGCCACTGTTTAATTCCATTGTTTCATTTAATGATAAAACAGTTCTGGATCTTACCCAGTTACAGTTTTTTTTTTTTTAATTAACAATTTCTTAGGGTTAATAAAATAAGTTCTAAAGATACTCACTGTGATTTAGATTTTTTTTTTTATCTTGCAGAACTTCAGAAAGAATACCACAGAAAAGTCTAATGTTGTCAGACCTAACTTAGATGGAAAATATTCTCTTTCCTAAATACAAAGATGATCAATTCTCTTTTTGTGAGTTTCTGCTAATTAATTGTACTTGCATGTGTGGCATTTTTTAAAGGATGTGCAGGTTTTAAATTTCAGGAAACTCTACAGGAAAAGGAGGCCTGTAAGCAAAGGTCATGGTACTTATAAGTTAATTTGGGAATATTTCAAATCCTTAACATAATTTTCATGAAGTTGAGAAACCCAGAGAAAGTTAACGGGTAGAAACAGTCTACATTCTGAGAAAACCAACACTCCCATTTACCAGCTCTGAGCCCTAAGTCTTATCTGAAATTTTCCTGGACATAGCAGCTTTGTGTTGGATGTCTCCAAGGTGCACGGCCAGGCCATTGGCTGCTAGAGCTCAAGAGACCACCTTTTTCCTGTATTACCTGAGAAGCAAGTACAAAGCAACCCTTAACTGAGATATGTGTTATTATTAATGTGTTCCTGTGGACTTGTTAACTATAAAATATTACAGTCTTTATAATGATTTTTACAATAACTTGTAACTGTAAAATAAGACTGTCTGCATTTCATATTCTGTTTATTTTATAATGTTGAGACATTTGTCCTATTAACTGGTCAACTTTTTCTTATGAATAGAATTTAGCACATTAAGTCTTCTCAGTCTTTAAAGTAGAATTAAATTGGTTCCTGCCTGAGAATGGCCATTATTCTATTTTTGAAATGTACGGTCCTTTTCACCTACATCTAGGAAGTTGTAAGGGAGAAGGCAATGGCACCCCACTCCAGTACCGTTGCCCGGAAAATCCCATGGATGGAGGAGCCTGGTAGGCTGCAATCCATGGGGTCGCTAAGAGTCAGACACGACTGAGCGACTTCACTTTCACTTTCCACTTTCATGCATTGGAGAAGGAAATGGCAACCCACTCCAGTGTTCTTGCCTGGAGAATCCCATGGACGGAGAAGCCTAGTAGGCTGCAGTCCATGGCGTCGCACAGAGTCGGACACAACTGAAGCAACTTAGCAGCAGCAGCAGCAGGAATTTGTAAACCAGAAAAATTTTGCCCACAGAGTAAGCTACTTTGGTAGTATAATTACCTTGGTAGTTTACTTGTCCTGGGTTTGCTATTGGAAGCTAGATCAAGCAATCCCAACTTCTTGTTCTCCCAAACTGCACAAAATATTTCTAATAACCTTCTCTACTAGATCTCTCTATTTTGCAATAAACAAAGGGTAAGAGGAGCCTTAAAAACATTTCTGCTTCAGGGCACAGAATGCATACTAACTATAGTGCTGTCTTTGTGCACATCCTTATTAACATAGACTAAGGATCCCCTTTAAAGAAAGAAAATCCTGGATGCTTGGGGCTGGTGCACTGGGACGACCTGGGGGGGATGGTATGGGGAGGAAGGAGGGAGGAGGGTTCAGGATGGGGAACAAATGTATACCTGTGGCGGATTCATTTTGATGTATGGCAAAACCAATACAATATTGTAAAGTTAAAAAATAAAAAGAAAGAAAATCATGAATAAAAATACTTCCAGAGGTAGTTACAAAGCAAATTATAGAATAAAGTGTCTCATAGAACCCTGGTTACTATACTTTGGTCACCAGTTATTTGAATAAATTGAACATGGGATTTTCCCCAAATTAGAATAGTATGACTCATCTGTAGAGAACTTTGGAGGGACTTCTCCTAAGTCCTTAAGAGGCACTGCAATGTCCTCAGTGGTGTGGGTTTGGTGAAAGTCATACAGCGTAGAAGATTCCAACAGTAGTCATTTCACTTCTGGGTATAATCCAGAGAAACTGGAGAACTGAGACACTCAGATAGTTTTAAGGAGATCAATTTCAGATCTTTAACTTTTATATACGGGCTTCCCTTGTAGCTCAGCTGGTAAAGAATCCACCTGCAATGCAGGAGACCCCGATTCAATTCCTGGGTTGGGAAGATCCACTGGAGAAGGGATAGTCTACCCACTCCAGTATTCTTGGGCTTCCCTGGTGGCTCAGATGGTAAAGAATCTGCCTGCAATGTGGGAGACCTGGGTTGGGAAGATTCCCCTGGAAAAGGGAACAGCTACCCACTCCAGTATTCTGGCCTGGAGAATCCAAGATAGTTTTAAGGAGCTCAATTCCAGATCTTTAACTTTTATATATACTCCCTCCTAAATCTGATCTACCTGAGAGAACCAGTGTAGTCAAGCAGCCTTGTGGTTCCTAGCCCCACCTCTCTTTTCACATTAGCTCTTTCTCCCACTTGAAAAGAGAAAGGCATATATCTAACAAAATGCTAAAATGGTGTTTTGCTCCAAGTGTAAGAAACTGCAAGGAGCTAAAAAGACATTCTAAAATAATGATATTGGTATTGAGAGCTGAACAATTTTACTGGGTAACAAACCCTTTTAAAAGTTAAGATTATTTAACATTACTTGTTTTCTAATAAATTGAAGGAAGACCTATTTATACTGTCCACTGATAAATCACTAAAAATAAGATCACTGATGAGTGGCATATAACTTGGAAAGCTTTCCAATAAATGTGACATCACTAAAACAATTCCTTCCAGTCACATACTTATGTGGACAATATTCCTCAGTGTTAATTATATAAAGGCAAACACTAGAAATAAACTGATGTGGGGTTTCCCTGATTAGTCGGTTCAGTCACTCAGTTGAGTCTGACTCTTTGTGACTCCATGGACTGCAACATGCCAGGCTTCTCTGTCCATCACCAACTCCCAGAGTTTGCTCAAACTCATGTCCATAGAGTCGGTGATGCTATCCAACCATCTTATCCTCTGTTGTCCCCTTCTCCTCCTGCCTTCAATCTTTGGCTCGGGGTAAAGAATCTACCTGCCAATGCAGGAGACATGGGTTCGAGCCCTGATCCAGGAAGATCCCACATGATTCAGAGCAAGTAAATCCACATAGTTGCTACTATGTGGCAACATAGTATACTCTCCAAAACCGGAGAGTAACCCTCACAGCAAAGAAGACCCAGCACAGCCAAAAATAAGTAAATAAATAAAAGTATTAAAACAAGAAATAAACCAATGTGTGAACCTGTATCCTTCTGGAAAGTAAAATTCATTTATGATATATAAACTAATTTTTAAAACCCCATTGACTTCTTTTTTAATGTTTAACAATTATAACATTAAAAAATATGTAATTGATGAATTATGAACTAAAAAGAATTAATAATAATTCAGGATAATTTTTAACTTAAGAGTATTATGGCCAAAGGAATTTAACATAATTTAATTTAAATTTATGTATAAAATTTGCTACAGAGAAGTATGATAGACTGACAATATATTTACACACAATGTATATTATGTTCAGATAAAAATCTGTGGCAGAAGTAGAAAGAAAATTCATGTGCAAAGAGAAAAAGAAGTGATGCAACCTTTCCCACTACAAGAGGAGAGCTTGTTCATGTTGTTAATGTTTTGATGGATAATGATGAATATATCGAATCCCTATGGCATTTCTATTCCATTGGATACACATAAGAATTCTACTTTTAAATGTCAACGTTTACATTACAAATCACTTCCTTTGTAACTACTTAAACTCAAGATGAAAAGTTTCATTCCAGTTCTAAGAAAGAAAAGTTTGTCCAAATCGTTTATGGGATAAGCTAACAAAATAAAGATTCCTTACTCTAGAATAATTTTCATATATGTGCATAAGAAAACATACAGAGATTTTCATTTCAATATTATTTGAAACAAAAAAGTTAGGAAGATCCTAAATAAATATCCATCAATATAGATAAATAAAATGTGATATTTTCAGATAGAATCTTATACACTACAAGGAATAAATTAGATAAATTTATCCATATGGAAATATCTCAAGATTTACCTGATCCTAGTTAAATCTGATCCTCAGAATTACTGTAGGCTCATCCCACTCCAGTACTCTTGCCTGGAAAATCCCATGGATGGAGGAGCCTGGTAGGCTGCAGTCCATAGGGTCGCTAAGAGTCGGACACGACTGAGTGACTTCACTTTGACTTTTCACTTTCATGCATTGGAGAAGGAAATGGCAACCCACTCCGGTATTCTTGCCTGGAGAATCCCAGGGACGGGGGAGCCTGGTGGGCTGCCGTCTATGGGGTTGCACAGAGTCAAACACGACCGAAGCGACTTAGCAGCAGCAGCATCCTTCTCTCATTTCCTATCCTCACAATAGTGAAACCATTCCAGGAAGAAGGAAATCCACAGGCTTTGTGATATCACCCAAACCTTGGCCCTGAGGCAGAGAACTTTGAACGGGTGTGTAACACGATCATATCACAATTATGATCATGAAGGCTCCACAGTTGTCTGAGGCATTTTAATGACTAGTCCTTGCTGGGAGTGGTGGTGGTTTAGTCACTAAATCGTGTCCGGACTCTTGCGACCCCATGAACTGTACCTGCCAGGCTCCTCTGTCCATGGGATTTTCCAGGCAAGAATACTGGAATGGGTTGCCATTTCCTTCTCCATTGTTGGGAGTGGAGAGGAGATTAAAATGGCCAAGGAACTAATTAGAAAGAAAAGAATTTCATCATCTTTTTGAAATTTCTACTTGCCTGGAAAGAGTAAGGTATTTATTTATTTAGGAAGGACGGAAAGAAGAAATATTAGTGGTCTAGCAAAAATCCAAAGGTGAGATAAGTAGAAAGCACCTCTTAGCTAGACATTGATTCTATGACAAGAAAATCATAGTTCAAGAGTTCATTTCTGTAGGAAAGCAAAATCCGTAAGACCCAGGAGTGACAATTAAGTTCCTTGTCTATATATACGTATTCCATCCCTCTCTTCCTTTTTAGAGAAATCTACTAAAATATTTGAATATTTTGAAAATTAGATCCTATTTTCTCACTACCCCAAGGTAAAATTACTGATAACATAAAATGGGGACACAATAAGAGTAATAATGATAATAACTACCAATATTCTATTATTACTGACAATTTGTTGATAACAATTAGAAATGTATAGGGTCAGTAAAGGGTATACGTAACTGGAGAATCCCATGCACAAAGGGGCCTGGTGGTCCATAGGTTCGCAAAGAGTCAGACACAACTGAAGCAACTTAGCACACACAAGCTCTTAAAAGGACTTCCCAGATGGCACTAATGGTAAGGAATCTGCTGGCCAAAGCACGAGATGCAGGAGACGCAGATTCAATCCCTGGGTCGGGAAGATTCCCTGGAGTGGGAAATGGCAACCTGCTCCAAAACTCTTGCCTGGAAAATTCCATGGACAGAGAGGTCCATGGGGCTACACAGATACAGAGTCGGACACAGCTGAGTGACTGACCAACAACAAAAGGTCTTAAGAAGCTCCCTGGCATCTTTACATTTTCTCCTCTAGGTCTCTGCAAATACGTTTCTATAAGGACAGCCTGGGGTGAGCATTGTGATAGAAATAAAGATTAGTATTTATTGATTCAGTTCAGTCAGTCACTCAGTTGTGTCCGACTCTTTGAGACCCCATGGAACGCAGCACGCCAGGCCTCCCTGTCCATCACCAACTCCCGGAGTTTACTCAAACTCATGTCCATTGAGTCGGTGATGCCATCCAACCATCTCATCCTCTGTTGTCCCCTTCTTCTCTCGCCTTCAACCTTTCCCAGCATCAGGGTCTTTTCCAATAAGTTAGTTCTCCATATCAGGTAGCCAAAGTATTGGAGTTTCAGCTTAAACATCAGTCCTTCCAATGAATATTCAGGACTGATTTCCTTTAGGATGGACTGGTTGGATCTCCTTGAAGTCCAAGGGACTCTCAAGACTCTTCTCCAACACCACAGTTCAAAAGCATCAATTCTCCGGCACTCAGCTTTCTTTATAGTCCAACTCTCACATCCATACATGACTGAGAAAACCATAGCCTTGACTAAATGGACCTTTGTTGGCAAAGTAATGTCTGCTTTTTAATATGCTGTCTACGTTGGTCATAACTTTTCTTCCAAGGAGCAAGCGTCTTTTAATTTCATGGCTGCAGTCACCATCTGCAATGATTTTGGAGCCCCCCAAAATAAAGTCTGTCGCTGTTTCCACTGTTTCCCCATCTATTTCCCATGAAGTGATGGGACCAGATGCCATGATCTTAGTTTTCTGAATGTTGAGTTTTAAGCCAACTTTTTCACTCTCCTCTTTCACTTTCATTAAGAGGTTCTTTAGTTCTTCTTTGCTTTTTGACATAAGGGTGGTGTCATCTGCATGTCTGAGGCTATTGATATTTCTCCTAGAAATATTTATTGACTACATATTACTATTAAATGGTCTACAGGTACGATCTATAGAAATATATCTCATGGTTTTCTTATCAGTTGACCTTATATTGTTTCTGTATCACAAGTACTGAAATCATCCCTCTCCTGAAATAACTGAAGCTTTATTATCATTTCTGCAATTTCCAACACCCAGGAATTTTCTCCCTAAGGTTTCTGGTATTCTGTAAGTACTCTCTCAGCAGGCCCACCCCCTCAGTTCCCCAAGCATGCCCATATAGAACCACACCTCCATAGTAAAGCAGCCTTCATACAAGTACCTCCACCAAAGGACACAGCAAGGGGGAAAAGAAAATGTTATCAGGCTGATGTAATCATTAATCCTCATAATGCATATATGAAAGGAAGATGCAGGATTGTAGCTGTGGCCATAAAATGAAACTAAATGGATATCCACTGGTAAACATATCCAACATTCTGCTGCATTTAATACTCTCTGGAGAGTATTAAATGGAGAGAATAACTCCATTCTCTCTGGAGCACAAACTAGAAAACATTTCTTGAGTCAGACACCCTTGGTGTTAGTTTATAGGAAACACATAATCTGAGTCAATTTTGCTTCCCTATACACCATTCCTGGAGAAGGCGATGGCACCCCACTCCAGTACTCTTGCCTGGAAAATCCCATGGACAGAGGAGCCTGGAAGGCTGCAGTCCATGGGGTCGCTAAGAGTCGGACACGACTGAGCGACTTCACTTTCACTTTTCACTTTCATGCATTGGAGAAGGAAATGGCAACCCACTCCAGTGTTCTTGCCTGGAGAATCCCAGGGATGTGGGAGCCTGGTGGGCTGCCATCTATGGGGTCGCACAGAGTCGGACACGACTGAAGTGACTTAGCAGCAGCAGCATATACCATTCCTCACTGCCTTACCCTGAAAGGGGAGGTACTGAACTCTGTATACTGAGATTATAAATTCCTTGAAAGGTTAGTTAGCATGGAGGTTAAAAGCACCGTTTCTGGAGTCAGACTGTCTGCTCTCAAATATTACCCTGCCACTTAACAGTTGTGGGATCTTCAGGGAGCTACATAATCTCTCATATCCCCACGTCCTCATCTGTAAAATGGGGATAATAATAGTACCTACCTCAGGGCCTCCCTGGTGGCTCAGTGGTAAAGAACCCACCTGCCAATGCAGGAGACATGGGTTTGATCGCTGGTCCAGGAAGATCGCACGTGCTGCAGAACAACTAAGCCTGTGGGCTGTAACTGTTGAGACTGTGCTCTAGAGCCTGGGAACCACAACTATTGAGCCCAAGTGCCACAATTACACTTGGGCTTCCCAGGTGGCGCTAATGGTAAAGAACTCAATTGCTAATGCAGGAGACATAAGAGATGAGGGTTCAATCCCTGGGTCAGGAAGATCCCCTGGAGGAGGGCATGGCAACCCACTCCAGTATTCTTGCCTGGAGAATCCCCATGGACAGAGAAGCCTGGTGGGCTACAGTGTATGGGGTTGCAAAGAGTCAGACACGACGGGGCAAGCACAGTACAGCCACAACTACTGAAGCCCACATGCCCTAAATCCTGTGCTCCACAATAAGAGCAGCCACCACAGTGAGAAGCCCTGGCACCGCAATGAAGAGTAGTCCTCAGTCGTCACAACTAGAGAAAAGCCCATGCAGCAATGAAGACCCAGCACAGCCAAAAATAAATCATGTAAAAAAAAAAAAAAAAAAAAACACAGTACCTACTTCACAGGGTTGTTATGAGAATTAGGTGAGGATATATGCATATATTACCTAGAACAAGTCTGGCACATAGTAAACACTATATAAGTGATCACTATTAGCTGTTTTTACTGAGTTTAGATCCTATATGTTATTTGGTTGTATTCTCCTTATTGCTACCTCTGATGCCTTCCCTGTTATTTGAGACATGATGAATTACTATCAACAACTGCAAGATGAGAGATGATAAGAAAATAAGGATTCCCCCAGTCCTTCAGGATGTCCCCAATAAGTAGTCATTTTATATCTTTTACTGCTATAATCTTACATCATACCAATGCTTCAGTTAAGAGTTTAAACAAGCTGCATTTGCCTCCGAGTCACTCTAAAGTGCGGTAATGAAATGATCCAGTCACATTGACCTGCCACATTCTTAAGTCATGTGTCCAACATTATGACATAAGCAAGAATACACACCATCTCCTTTTCCTCCCATTCAAAATTCTCTGTGGGGACCAGGTTCAGGAGATGTCACCTCCTCCATGGACTAGAATAGCTTCCTGAAAAATGTCTTCTACGAAGACAGGCCCAGTTGAACTCTACGAAGAGCAAAGTCACAGGGCTTCTCAAGAATCAGCCTCATTTGACAGTTGTCAGAAGGTACAGTATACCTCTCGTCTCTCTAGTTGAAGCACTGTCAACTCCTAACTGCACCTCAGTCTTTGGTTCAATGTCCCATTTCCCACTGGAGTTTCTTGGAGGTTAAAAAAACAATTCTTTATACAAAGGTGTAAATCTCTGTACTTCTCACAATGCCTAGCATAGTTTTTTTTTTATGTATCAGATAGACTCTCAGTTAAGTATTTATAAACTCAGTGACTAAAAGACTGCACATGGTCTCAAATATATACTTAAACATACAAATATAACTTATCAGCTGGATATAGTACAATCCTCAGATAATAATATCATCCATATATTTTGTTACCATGTCACATTATATAAACCTTTCTTTCTATACTTTGGTATGGAACATTATCAGCAAAGACCTTAATCACTATTTCCATTTTGTTTCCCAAAGGGAACATTAACAGAGCAGATGTCAGACTTAGTTAATAATCTGTGCCCTGAAGGAAAGAAGAAAAAAAGGTCTCTGAGGCCTTTTTAATCATAAAGCAAACATAGTAATGTATCTTTTCCTCAGTTACAGCATAAAAATAACCAAATTCCCCAGAATGTGGACTCCTAATTTTATTCAAGAGGCTAACGTTTCTTTCCACCAAGTTCTAACAAAATTATCATTTTCTAACATTTCTCTTCTAAAATTATTTATTTATTTTTGGCTGCGCTGGCTCTTCCTTGCGGCACGTGGGCTTTTTCTAGTTGCAGCGAGTGGGGCTTCCTCTCTCTCTGTGGTGTGCAGGCTTCTCACTGTGGTGGCTTCTCCTGTCGTACAGCACTAGCTCCAGGTGCGTGGAAGTCAATAGTTGTGGTGCATCGGCTTCGCTGCCCCACGGCATGTGCGGCAGTCTTCCCAGACCAAAGACTGAACCTGTGTTCCCTGCACTGGCACGCAGGTTCCCAACCACTGGACCGCCAGGGAAGTCTTAACATATTTGCCTTTTGTCTCTAAAATGGAAGTGGCCAAATCACAACTGAGATTTGATTTCACAAATTATCTTTATTAACTCTGGAACAATGTAATGCTGTAATAAAACTGCAGTGTAGAAGAGGGAAACTACAGTATTATTATTCTAGAATAAGTAATAACCTTTTTAATTCCAAGTAATCCAAGCAGAGTTAAGCCATGTCTTCTAGCCAACAGTGGCAGAACTAAAGCACAAACATGGGGGGAAGGACCCTATGGGAAGGTAGGTGAGGGATGGGAATGAAATAGAGTACAAGGAAAAAATGGGGGATGAAGGTGGATAAAGGAAAGGCCCTCCCTTCAAGGATCAGCTGCTTCTTTAAATCCTGTTCTACTGATTAACCAAGTTCATAGATGGAACAAAATTATGAAGAAGGGGAAAAGAAAAGGGAACAGATGAGATGGAAAAGATTAGCAGGGGACTGAAAGAAAAGAAAGAAGTCCATCTGGTGAGAAGCGATGGAGCATAACATTAAATTGCCTCAAGTACCAAAGCTCATTGATCTAGAGTCTTCAGCCCATTTGAGACAATAGCCTCGTTCTAGCCTAGTTCCTCTCCAATTAGGTGGCCTTGTTCTTCTTTTTTATGGGTAAGAATTATTAGTGATTTATCTTATTTTCTTACATGAATTTATTTAAAACTAGTATCTGTAAAAGATAAGCAAATTTCCTTTATCTTCCTTATATTCAGTTACATATATTTATTCAGCATTACTCCGATTTCTCAAATTTTCCTATGCTATAAGTGAAAGAAATGAACTTTGGGCTTCTACTCATACGTCTTTGAAGTAAGCTTCCCAAAGACCTAAAATTGGCCCAAACAGGACCTAGGTCACCTAGCCTTGAGGTTATTTACAGTGAAACATTAAGCAAATTTAGTTAAGGGGACTAGGAACCAAATAATCAAGCAGTATATTAAACCAAAATACAGACATATTAAAGTTATCAAAATACATATATTTGTAGAATGTTATAACTAAACAAAAAAAAATTTGCTCTTTAAAGGTATCAGTCTAGTTTTGGGAAAAGCCCTCTAGTTCTGGCTTAAAGAGCAGGACAAGCATCTCCTAATGCTCAGAAAGATTATGAGAAATCTGCCATTTTTTGTTCTTGTCTCTGTTGATGCTTTCAAACTGTGGTGTTGGACAAGACTCTTGAGAGTCCCTTGGACAGCAAGGAAAATCAAACCAGTCAATCCTAAAGGAAATCAGCCTTGAATATTCATTGGAAGGATTGATGCTGAAGGTGAAGCTCCAACACTGTGGCTACCTGATGGGAATAGCCAACTCATTGGAAAAGACCCTGATGCTGGGAAAGATTGAGGGCAAGAGAAGAAGGGGACAACAGAAGATGAGATGGTTGGATGGCATCACTTACTCAATGGACGTGAGTTTCAGCAAACTCTGGAAAGATAGTGAAGGACAGGGAAGACTGGTGTGCTGCAGTCCACTGGGTCTCAAAGAGTTGGACACTACTTAGCAGGTGAACAACAACAACTTTCTCTAGTGCCCTAGAGCTCAGGAAATTCTGCCAGCCCAGCAGTGGCAATGACTACAACGGGCACCAAAATCTTAGAGGAACTTTCCTCTGTGGAAAAACTGTGGTCTCAGGAGAATGGGCAGAATGCCAGTTGATTTTTTCCCCCTCTGTCCATTTACTGATGGCCCTGGACATGGCACAGTTCCAGAGAGTAGGCACCAGAGCAAGATCACTGAATCACTAGCCTTCTGGCTGCAAGGCTAAGTGAGGAAGCATAGGAAACCAGAAAGCACCAGACATCATGGACAGGGAGAGCTCAGGAAAGTAAATGAAGGTGAGTGTAAACACCTAGGCTCACCTTCAAGCTACAGAGGTGAATCTGATCTTAAACAGCATAACAAAGACTTTGCGATTAAACTAAAGGATCTACCACTGCACATGGCCCCAAATGGGTGTGGCACACATAGGAGATAGATCCTAATAGCACTGCAAATATTTTGAAAACAAAATTGACTTTGAAACTGCAAACTATAAAAGTTTAGTTGAAATTTGTGGCCTGAACACAACCAGCTCTATTGCCTGCTAAAACAAACAAACAAAAATCAATATTCTCCACAGGATTTCAGCAAAACTGAGAGTCTTATAATATTTTAAATGTCTAGGATACAATTAAAAATTATTCATGGGACTTCCCTGGAGATACAGCAGAATCCACCTGCCAATGCAGGCACACAGGTTCGATCACTGCTCCAGGAGGATTCCCCGTGCCACAGGGCAACTAAGCCCATGTACCCACAGCTACTGAAGCCCATGATCTAGAGCCTGCAGGCCACAACAAGAGATGTCACTGCAGTGAGACACCTGCGCACCGCAACTAGAGCAGCCTCTGCTCACCACAACTAGAGAAAGCCCAGCACAGCAGTGACCCAGCGCAGCCAAAAATAACTTAATAGATTAATTAAAAAGATCATTCAGCATAAAAACAACCAGGAAAATCTAAACTCACATCAGATCAGATCAGATCAGTTGCTCAGTCATGTCCGACTCTTTTCGACCCCATGAATCGCAGCACGCCAGGCCTCCCTGTCCATCACCAACTCCCAGAGTTCACTCAGACTCATGTCCATCCAGTCAGTGATGCCATCCAACCATCTCATCCTCTGTCGTCCCCTTTTCCTCCCGCCTCCAATCCCTCCCAGCATCAGAGTCTTTTCCAATGAGTCAACTCTTCGCATGAGGTGGCCAAAGTACTCGAGTTTCAGCTTTAGCATCATTCCTTCCAAAGAAATCTCAGGGCTGATCTCCTTCAGAATGGACTGGTTGGATCTCCTTGCAGTCCAAGGGACTCTCAAGAGTCTTCTCCAACACCACAGTTCAAAAGCATCAATTCTTCGGCGCTCAGCCTTCTTCACAGTCCAACTCTCACATCCATACATGACCACAGGAAAAACCATAGCCTTGACTAGATGAACCTTTGTTGGCAAAGTAATGTCTCTGCTTTTCAATATGCTCTCTAGGTTGGTCATAACTTTCCTTCCAAGGAGTAAGCGTCTTTTAATTTCATGGCTGCAGTCACCATCTGTAGTGATTTTGGAGCCCAGAAAAATAAAGTCTGACACTGTTTCCACTGTTTCCCCATCTATTTCCCATGAAGTGGTGGGACCAGATGCCATGATCTTCGTTTTCTGAATGTTGAGCTTGAAGCCAACTTTTTCACTCTCCTCTTTCACTTTCATCAAGAGGCTTTTGAGTTCCTCTTCACTTTCTGCCATAAGGGTGATGTCATCTGCATATCTGAGGTTATTGATATTTCTCCCAGCAATCTTGATTCCAACTTGTGTTTCTCCCAGTCCAGCGTTTCTCCTGATGTACTCTGCATATAAGTTAAATAAACAGGGTGACAATATACAGCCTTGACGAACTCCTTTTCCTATTTGGAACCAGTCTGTTGTTCCATGTCCAGTTCTAACTGTTGCTTCCTGACCTGCATACAAATTTCTCAAGAGGCAGATCAGGTGGTCTGGTATTCCCATGTCTTTCAGAATTTTCCACAGTTTATTGTGATCCACACAGTCAAAGGCTTTAACATAGTCAATAAAGCAGAAATAGATGTTTTTCTGGAACTCTCTTGCTTTTTCCATGATCCAGTGGATGTTAGAAATTTGATCTCTGGTTCCTCTGCCTTTTCTAAAACCAGCTTGAACATCAGGAAGTTCACGGTTCACATATTGCTGAAGCCTGGCTTGGAGAATTTTGAGCATTACTTTACTAGCGTGTGAGATGAGTGCAATTGTGCAGTAGTTTGAGGGTTCTTTGGCATTGCCTTTCTTTGGGGAAAGACAATTCAGGGGCCAACACTTAGATAACACAGATGCTGAAATCAGCTAATGAAGGCTTTAATGCAGTTATTATTAAAGCATACTAGGAAGTAAGCAGAGAAGGCAATGGCACCCCACTCCAGTACTCTTGCCTGGAAAATCCCATGGATGGAGGAGCCTGGTGGGCTGCAGTCCATGGGGTCTCAAAGAGTCAGACACGACTGAGCGACTTCACTTTCACTTTTCACTTTCATGCGTTGGAGAAGGAAATGGCAACCCACTCCAGTGTTCTTGCCTGGAGAATCCCAGGAATGGGGCAGCCTGGTGGGCTGCCGTCTATGGGGTCGCACAGAGTTGGACACAACTGAAGTAACTTAGCAGCAGCAGCAGGAAGTAAGAGAAAACACTCCTGAAAGGAACGCAAAGAAGTAGAAGATATGAAGAACTAAACTAACATTTCAGAACTGAAAAATTTTTAGGAAAATGTAATGTTCCCTTTGGAAAACAAAATGGAATAATTTTAATTTAATAAATAAGAATTTCCTTGATTGTCCAGTGGTTGGGAATTTGCCTTTCAATGTGGTGGACATGGGTTTGATACCAGGTTGGGATATTAGGATCTCACATGCTGCAGAGCAATGAAGCCTGTGTACCAGCTGGCAATTGGATCTCTGGTTCCTCTTGTCTTTTCTAAACCTAGCTTGTACATCTGGAAGTTCTCAGTTCATGTATCGCTGAAGGCTAGCTTGAAGGATTTTGAGCATAACCTACCCTCAAGCAAAATGAGCAGAACTGCATGGTACAGTCCATGTGCCACAATGAAAGATCCCACATGACACAGCAAAGATCTCCTGTGTCACAACTAAGACCCAACGCAGCCATATAAATAAACAAATAAAATTTTTAAACTACAGTAAGTAAAATAAAAGAGAAGCCACTGAATGGCTTCAATCACAGAATGGAGATGACACAGGAAAGAGTCAGTGAATTTGAAGATAACAACAAAAATCACTCAATTTGAACAAAGTAAAAAACACAGGGTGGGAAAAAGAATGAACAGCACCTCAAAGATGAGTGGGACAAAACCGAAAGATCTAGTATTTGCCACTGGAGGTCAGAAGAAGAGGAGAAAAAAAAATACAATGCAGTAAAATACATTTGATAAAAAGGACCGAAAAGTTCTCAAGTTTGGCGAAAAACATAAACTTACAGATTCAAGAAGACAGGATAAATCCCAAAAAGCTCATGCCCAAATATATCATAATCAAACTGATGAAAATTGAAGACAAAAAAAAATCTTTAAAGCAGCTAGAAAGAAAATGACACATTACTTACAGGGGGAACAACAATTTCAAATGACTGGAAAATTCTTATCAGGATTCATGAAGGGTAGGATTAAGTGGGACAACTTGATGTGCTAGGGAAATAAAAACAACCCTGTCAACCTGGAGTTTCTAAATCCAGCAAAGATTCCTTCATGAAGTTCAAATAAATACATTCTCAGAGAAGGAAAACAAAGATAATTCATTTCCAGAAGACCTGCTCTAAAGAATTAATAAAGGAGTATCTTTAGATAGAAGGCAAAGTATACCAGAAGGAAACTTGGAACATGAAGAAGAGAAATAGTAAATAGGTAAATAAAATAGACTATTTTCGAGTTCCAATGTATGTTTTCAGTGTATGCAAATGAAATCTACAAGACAACTATAACATAAAGAAGGGAGTGTAAAGGTATCTAAATGATGCAAACACTTCTACATGTACTTAAAGTGCTAAAATATATTTATTCTAAGGAAATTGTGAATAATAAACATTTATATTTTAATAAAGACATATTGTCAAATCAGGCTTCCCACATAGCACTATGGTAAAGAACCTGCCTGCCAATGCAGGTAAACATAAAGAGTCTCGGATCCCTGGGTTGGGAAGATCCCTTGGAGGAGGGCATGGCAACCCACTCCAGTATTCTTGCCTGAAAAATTCCATAGACAGAGGAGCCTGGTGGGCTGCAGTCCATGGGGTCACAGAGTCAGACACAACTGAAGCAACTTAGCACGCATGCATGCATGCATAGAAAACCACAACAGATAAAACTGAACACAGTTGACCCTTAAACAATTCGAGTTTGAACTGCACAGGTCCACTAACTCACAGGTTTTTTTTTTTTTTTTACAGTAGTAAATACTACTATAGTATGTGCAGACCATGTACTATACAGTACATTATCATAATGAGGTACCTTTTAGAACACCTCAAATTTTAAATATTGATAATAACAAGTTCTGGTGAGGATGCAAAACAAATAGAATGCTCATACATTCTCATGGAAATGCAAAACGGAATAGTGATTGGGGAAAACAGTTTGGCATTCTCTTATAAAGTTAAAAATACTCTTGAACACATGAGTCTCTCATAAAAACAATGACCTAGCAAACCTACTGCTGCTGCTGCTGCTGCTGCTGCTAAGTCGCTTCAGTCATGTCCGACTCCGTGCGGCCCCATAGACGGCAGCCCACCAGGCTTCCGTCCCTGGGATTCTCCAGGCAAGAACACTGGAGTGGGCTGCCACCTCCTTCTCCAATGCATGAAAGTGAGAAGTGAAAGTGAAGTCTCTCAGTCGTGCCTGACTCTTAGCGACCCCATGGACTGCAGCCCACCAGGCCCCTCCGTCCACGGGATTTTCCAGGCAGAAGTACTGGAGTGAGGAGCCATCGCCTTCTCTGAGAGAACCCACTACTGGGTATTCACTTTAAGGAAATAAAAACTTCTGTTCACACAAGAATCTACACACAAATGTTTATAGCAGGTCTATTCACAATTACCAAAAACTGGAAACAACTTAAATATCCTTCAACAAATGAGTAGACAAGCTGCAGTACATTTCTACAATGGAATACTACTCAGCAATGAAAATGAATAACGCATCGACATATGCAACATCTCAGATGAATCTCAAAGGCATGCTAAGTAAAGAAGTCAGTCTCAAAAAGTTACATACTGTATGACTGAATTTACACATAACATTCTCAAAAAGAAAAAACTAATAGTGATGGAGATTAGATCCACGGCTGCCAAGGGTTGAGGAGGGAACTACAAAGGGGTAATACAATGGAGCTTCTTAGGATAATGAAACTGTCAGATATCTTGATTTTGGCAGTGGTTATATGAATCTATTGTATTAAATTAAAGAACTGTACACTCATGCAAGTATGTACACATCATCAACTTCATGTTAATTTAAAAATAAAACTCTACATGATGTATTGCTGTCTTAATATTTGAAAACAATATTCAGCAGAATAAGTATATAACAGAAGACCAAAACTCAGAGGCATTCATCAATTCCCTCTTTATTATATAGCTAAAATATAAAATCAATCATTAGAAGCATAGTCTGAATCAGAATGAATGAGGCTAGATATTGTTTCCAGTCAATGTTTTGTATTCTCATAAATCAAATCCATATCACTCAAAAAGTATACTCTAATAGTGCTTTTATACAGTAGGTTGTAAATCCAGCAGCGTTTTTCTTGCTTTTAAGGAGTCTGAATAATCCATGTAATAGAATTTTTCTAAATTTTGACAAATTTGGGAACAGGGCATTTGTATGAACACAGACTCTGGAACTAGACAACCTGGTTCGAATTTTAGCTCTTACTAGCTAGAATTCAGATTCAAATTCTGCTACTTACTAGCTATTCAACCTGGATAAGTTGCTTAATCTTTCTGTGCCGCATTTTCCTTTTCTGAAGATAATAATATTTAATTCATAGGGTTATTATTAGTTGAGAATTAAATACTTTAATATGTGAAAAGCACTTACAGCAGTGCTTGACATATATTAAATACCATTTTGGTGTTTGTTCAATAAAGAGCACTATGTTCTTTTCCACTTTTGGCTACGTGATCTTACAGGTATGCCACATTACATATGATTAAATACTCAAATTCTATTTGTATGTCTCAAGTGGAATTTTGTCAGTTTGTTAATTAATACAATAAAGATTTAATTGTAAGTTTCTGGACTTGAGTCTCTCTCAAAACTCTTGACAGGTACAGCACGCAGGACTCAAGCTATGGCTACAGCTCTATCCAGTGCAAAAGACAGACATACTTTAACTAACAGATAATAAAAGAGTGGGTTTCAGGAAAAAAAGAAGCTAGTTTGATCCTAAATTGTGTTGACAAACCTCTAGTGTCCATACTGGTCACACCTTTCTTAAAGTCTATATTACTTTCTAGATCACATGCTTAATTGATTTACAGGGTTATTCTGTTCAGCCTTACAGGCAAGATTGAGAACCATAGATAAAAATTCTAGGGGAAAAGATTTAGGCTCAGCAAAAGGAAGGACTAACTCTGAAGAGTAACTAAGAGATGGGCTACCTGAACAATTAGTGAATTCCTTGTCACTGGGAACATTCAAATAAGCTTAATGACCAGCTGGTGGGACATTTATGTTCACAACAACCACAGTCATTTACTAATGTTTATTGTGTCTGTCTTTTACATACATTATCTTCAATCCTTTCAACAACCCTATAATGTAGTCACTATTCCCATTTTATAGGTGAGGAAACTAGGCTCAAGGATGTTAAGTAAATTACCCCAAACACACAGCTAAGTTGCAAAGCTGTGATTTGATCCAGGTCCTCTGATTCCAGAGCATATAGTCTTTCTACAGCTCCATATTGTCTTTGGTTGAAGATGCAATGACTTTAATATTCCTTTTGATCCTGAAAGAGTGTGATTCCTTGAAATTCTATCTTTCTAGATAATATAACTAGATCTTCCTAATTATTTCTATAACACTGTCTTCATCAAGGTAAATGATGTGTCTTACCTATATGAATGCTGGTTTGTTATCTGTGACAGAGATGTGTTCTAGAATAACATAACTCCCAGTATGTTAACAGACAACAAAATTAACAATAAATTGGACTACGCAGAACAAGTGTGGAGTTACTTACTCCTGAATTCACTACCTAGAGAATGAGATTTTGAACTCCCTATTGCCAAATTCAGACTTAAATTTAAGAAAGTGGAGAAAACCACTAGACCATTCAGGTATGACCTAAATCAAATCCCTTATGACTATATAGTGGAAGTGAGAAATAGATTTAAGGGACTAGATCTGAAAGACAGAGTGCCTGATGAACTATGGACAGAGGTTCGTGACATTGTACAGGAAACAGGAATCAAGACCATCCCCAAGAAAAAGAAATTCAAAAAAGCAAAATGGCTATCTGAGGAGGCCTTACAAATAGCTGTGAAAAGAAGGGAAGCAAAAAGCAAAGGAGAATAGGAAAGATATATCCATTTGAATGCAGAGTTCCAAAGAATAGCAAGGAGAGATAAGAAAGCCTTCCTCAGTAACCAGTGCAAAGAAATAGAGGAAAACAATAGAATGGGAAAGACT
Source organism: Bos indicus x Bos taurus (assembly GCF_003369695.1). NCBI lineage: Eukaryota > Metazoa > Chordata > Mammalia > Artiodactyla > Bovidae > Bos > Bos indicus x Bos taurus. The sequence goes on from NC_040101.1 coordinate 41,885,208, forward strand.
AGAGATCTCTTCAAGAAAATTAAAGATACCGAGGGAACATTTCATGCAAAGATGGGCTCGATAAAGGACAGAAATGGTAGAGATCTAACAGAAGCAGAAGATATTAAGAAGAGATGGCAAGAATACACAGAAGAACTGTACAAAAAAGATCTCCACGACCCAGATAATCACGATGGTGTGATCACTCACCTAGAGCCAGACATCCTGGAATGTGAAGTCAAGTGGGCTTTAGGAATCATCACTATGAACAAAGCTAGTGGAGGTGATGAAATTCCAGTTGAGCTATTTCAAATCCTGAAACATGATGCTGTTAAAGTGCTGCATTCAATATGCCAGCAAATTTGGAAAACTCAGCAGTGGCCACAGGACTAGAAAAGCTCAGTTTTCATTCCAGTCCCAAGGAAAGGCAATGCCAAAGAATGCTCAAACTACCGTACAATTGCACTCAACTCACACGCTAGTAAAGTAATGCTTAAAATTATTCAAGCCAGGCTTCAGCAATACGTGAACCATGAACTTCCAGATGTTCAAGCTGGTTTTAGAAAAGGCAGAGTAACCAGAGATCAAATTGCCAACATCCACTGGATCATGGAAAAAGCAAGAGAGTTCCAGAAAAACATCTATTTCTGCTTTATTGACTATGTTAAAGCCTTTGACTGTGTGGATCACAATAAACTGTGGAAAATTCTGAAAGACATGGGAATAACAGACCATCTGACCTGCCTCTTGAGAAACCTGTATGCAGGTCAGGAAGCAACAGTTAGAACTGGACATGGAACAAATAGGAAAAGGAGTTCGTCAAGGCTGTATATTGTCACCCTGCTTATTTAACTTATATGCAGAGTACATCATGAGAAACGCTGGGCTGGAGGAAGCATAAGCTGGAATCAAGATTGCCAGGAGAAATATCAATAACCTCAGATATGCAGATGACACCACCCTTATGGCAGAAAGTGAAGAACTAAAGAGCCTCTTGATGAAAGTCAAAGAGGAGAGTGAAAAGTTGGCTTAAAGCTCAACATTCAGAAAACGAAGATCATGGCATCCAGTCCCATCATTTCATGGCAAATAGCTGGGGAAACAGTGGAAACAGTGGCTAACTTTATTTTGTGGGGCTCCAAAATCACTACAGATGGTAACTGCAGCCATGAAATTAAAAGACGCTTACTCCTTGGAAGGAAAGTTATGACCAACCTAGACAGCATATTGAAAAGCAGAGACATTACTTTGCCAACAAAGGTCCGTCTAGTCAAGGCTATGGTTTTTCCAGTGGTCATGTATGGATGTGAGAGTTGGCCTATAAAGAAAACTGAGCACCGAAGAATTGATGTTTTTGAACTGTGGTGTTGGTGAAGACTCTTGAGAGTTCCTTGGACTGCAAGGAGATCCAACCAGTCCATCCTAAAGTAGATCAGTCCTGGGTGTTCATTGGTGGGACTGATGTTGAAGTTGAAACTCCAATACTTTGGGCACCTGATGCGAAAAGCTGACTCATTTGAAAAGACCCTGATGCTGGGAAAGATTGAGGGCAGGAGGAGAAGTGGATGACAGAGGATGAGATGGTTGGATGGCATCACGGACTCAAGAGACATGGGTTTGGGTGAACTCCAGGAGTTTGTGATGGACAGGGAGGCCTGGCGTGCTGCGGTTCATGGGGTCGCAAAGAGCTGGACACAACTGAATGACTGAACTGACTGAAAATGTTTTTTCTCTTAATAAAACTACAAATAAACACACAAATAAAGGTAAACCTATGTCTTCCTTTTTGGCTAGCTCTCAAAAACATTATTCATGAGGATCTATGTGCGTGTTTTCAGTATTTGTTACGGTAATCTCTCACCAACTGGTGACGGAGATGATTACATTCCAGAGAAGTGCTATGTAGATAAAACCTTGATTGGGAGTCCAAGGGTAGGGAATTTTCAAGAGAATAAAACAACAAAATTGGTTATAAAAGCAGAAAAGAATCTTTTTCCTTAGTTGTTCATGAGCTAATATTCTGAAAGCCATGATCTTCTGTGGAAGATGGAGTTTATGTTAACCACACTTCTTTTTTTAATGTTCTTGATATAGCCTTTATTGAGATTCAACACTTTCCTGTATTTGCTTTTCCCACTGGTATCATTTTTGCAAGCTTGGCAACATTCTTAGTAACCATCTGGTCTTTCCAGAAAACAAGGGCATGGTTTTTCTAGGCCTGGCCTCCAACTCATCTGGTCTTTCCAGAAAACAAGGGCATGGTTTTTCTAGGCCTGGCCTCCAACTGTTATTCTCCCCTCATCATATACACAGGGGATGAGAACGGCAGACTTCCTGTCCCTTGCCATCTGACTTTAAGATTGCGGTAGGAATGGAGATGAGGGTAGGGATAACTGTGATGAAGTTCTTTGGTTTCAAGGAACTAAACTCAACCATACATTCATACACAGAGATCACAGACTGTAAAATTTAGGCATACAAAGAGAAAACCACATTGTGACAAAACTATGACTGGCAAAATCGTAACTGACAAAGGATTACTCACTACACAAGGTCTTCTGAGACAGTTCTCTCATACAGGACAGAAGGAACAAGTCATGAAATTATGAAGCTTGTAGAACTACTTCAGTTTCAGAGGAGGAAACCCCGAAAGGCTCCCTAACATGAGACAGGTCACAGAGCTGTCATGTAGGACACAATAATTTCAAATAACTTGGCATTTCCTAAGTACTGCCCTCAATAATCTACCTTTTACATGCTTCAAACTATTTTGCAGAGGCTGTTTGTTCTTCACCTATCTGACACTCTGTACTTGGAAACACTTTATTGTGTTGGGCACAGAAACAGAATTTGGGGATGATTATTAAAAAGGAGTATCATAGATCTCTACCTTCCAAGGGAATGAAGAGGAAATGTTGTGCCTCTGCAGAGGTTTTTTTAGTTGTCTTCTGTTCTTGGCCTATGAATGTGAGTGAGTTCATGTCCTGGAAATTCTTGTGATGTTCTCAACTGAAGACATATGATTATTTACTCTCCCCTCCCCTGCCCCCAATCCCTCCCATCCAGAATAATAACTGTATTTCATAGGTTTTTAACCAGTCATTTAAACTGTTTTTATGTTTATTTCCAAGAGTCCCAAGGAAGTGGTCAGGGAAGGCTCCTTGAATACTAGCTTGTGAGGACAACACAATAATAAACTATGGCGAGCCTATTTATCTAGCGTAAGTAGGATTTCCAGGTGGTGCTAGTGGTAAAGAACCCACCTGCCAAAACAGGAAATGGGTTCGATCCCTGGGTCAGGAAGATCATCTGGAGGATCACATGGCAATCCACTCCAGTATTCTTGCCTGAACAATCTCATGGACAGAAGAGCCTGGCAGGCTACAGTCCTTATGGTTGCAAAGAGTCGGACACAACTGAGGAACTTAGCACGCACACAGTATTGACTGAAAGATGGACTGCAGTGTGGAAGGTGGAACACTGCCCAGTCAGGAGTTTAAGAATACCTAGACAGAATTCTAACGCTGCTTTTGGTTGGTTAAGAATCATTGGCATCTCTTCAACTTTTCTGCAAAACACCAAAGGGGAAGAAAACACTGCTGGGGAGTTGACTTCCTTGTCTCCTTTCCTTTACTGATCCTTCTTCTGACGTTGGGAACTCAGAAAATATAAAGAAATGGGAGTGGGGCATGCCTCTGGCTCTAGACCTTACAGGGGTATTCAAAGCTCTCAGAATGGTTTTGGTATTTCAACTTAATAAAGAGCAGGCTAGAAAGGAGAAAGGTTTGTGAAACTCTATCAGGTATACTATTTTGAAGTTGAATGGGACTTTGAGCACTGCCAACTTGGTATATTTGTTCCTGTACTTCTCTAACTCGAGTTACATACAGACTTTGCTTTCTTTCTTTTTTTACCCCTTTGTTTTGTTTTTCTGGTTCCAAAAACACTAGCCATAAACTAGAGTGGAGGGCAAATCTAACATTAGCTTGCTAGTGCACTACTGTTTGACCTAAGATGAAAGAAGGCCTAGTAGATATTTCACCCCTAAACATCTAAAATTAGCAAGTTTTGCTGTTGCTTTTGCCTTTGAAAGCCATGTACTCAGTGTCTAATCAGATATACCATTGTATTTGCTCAGTAAAACTCCCTCAACTTTAGGAGCATTTCCAAGAGTTGCACATAGTAAATATTTTTTAAAAACATGTTATGCTAAAATTAATTCAATTTTACATTGAAAAATAGCAGCTCTCATGTTATGACAGTCCTCAAGGGTAATGAAAATGCTGCCATTTGCAAAATGATAAGAGATGGAAAAGTATCGACCTCAAATCTCAAATCTGGTTCAGCTTCTCCCTTTCATCCATTGAACTAATTTCTTTCTTCAGGACAAAACTCACTAGGCAATCCACGTAAGGATGTCTTCCCAAAACAAATAATGAATGGGAATAAAAGACAGGTTAAATCTCTAACTTAAAAAAATCAACAGTTCTATGAAGATTTGCATTTTCACAAGATATATGAGTCTTCAGAATTCTATGAGAGTAAGAACTGTAAGCTCAATAAATGGCTGTTATTAGACAGATGGGAATGACAGTCAATATTAATGATGGTCTTCAGTGAACTGAGAAATATCCAGATAGTCATTTTCATGGATTGATCAATATAACTTAGTTGTATGGGGCAGTCACAAGGATGAAATCTTACAGGTTTTCCATAACTATCACTAATACTTTATAGAATACTAATCTGTAAGACTCACCCAGAGCGGTGTATTAAAACTGAGAACTAAGAGGGCAAAGGGACAGAGGCCAGGCCTCTTCACAAGCCAGAGAAGATAAACATTCCTAGACAATACGCCATGGTTGACCAGTGCTCACACAAATTCTAAAGAGATATGAAAGAATCTTTGTTCATATAAACTTCTGGAAATGAGAGAATATCACTTCACGGTATAATCAAAATAACATCTGAGCCAGTTCAGTGGCATGTTTATTGAGCACTTGCTAAATATCAAGAATAGTATGCAGTGCTTTCGGGCACTGTCTCCTTTAATTCTCAGTGTAACTCCATGGCGTGCATACTGCTTTTGTCCGTGTACGAGACATGAGGAACTTGAGGTTTAGAGAGCTTAATAATTTGCCCTGAGTCACAGAACTAGTAAAGAACAGACCTTACATCCAAAGCCAACTCTGCTGGGCTGCAGGGTCCATGTTCTTAAACCTCTCTATACCTGATGAGACTGGTCTCTGGTGGACATATCAGGAACAGATTTGTCACAACAGGATGATAATATAATCATGATCAGTAAAATGGTTTGATTGCACATGTCCTTTTCTTTGTTGCTGCTATTGTTGTTTTATAAATTTGAACTTTGTCACGATTTTATTCATTTATTTATTTATTTTTGGTTGTGCTGGGTTTTCGTTGCTGCCTATGAACTTTCTCTGGTGGCAGGGAGCAGGGGGCTATTCTCTTAACTGCAGTGCATGTGTTTGTCATTGCAGTGTCTTCTCTTGCTGCTGAGAACAGGCTCCAGAGTGGGGCTCAGTAGTTGCGGCTCACGGGCTGTAAACCCATGGCATGTCGAATCTTCCCAGACCAGGGATCGAACTCATGTCTCCTACACTGTCAGGCAGATTCTTAATCACTGGACCACGAGGGAAGTCCTGCACATGTCCTTTTCTTTGGACCATTTGTCTTTCTTTCCTCTTTTTCCCTTCCCAGTCACCGTAAATCTATTAGAATGGTGTCTGCCCCATTCAAAATGTCAGACTGGGGGGTGGTGGTGGTGAATTAGCTAATTAAAACATTCGTTAACTTCCTCCTATGTCCTAGGCATCCTCTTTTCTCAAGAAGTTCACAACTGATAGGAGAACAGAGAAACTCAAACCTCAATTATAATTCTGTGAGATGAGTACTATGCCAGTGCTATGGACATAAATTTAAGTCCTTAAAAAATAAAAGATCTTGAATTTTTCTTGTCTATTTCAGTTTTACTTATGCTTCAAGGTTACAGGTTATTCTGGCTAATAGAGAAATGGGGTTGGGAGAGGTTTCATGCAATCTTAACTTTTAAAATGTTAAGCAAAAGCAAAAGCTTAATGAAAGTCTTATTTTCCAAATACTTTCAAGGGCATTTTCCTAGAATCAGGTAAATGAGAGCAAGCAAATGACCTACTTACAGCAAAAAATGCTCCAGGTTATAAGGGATGGGAAGCCAAGTGCATCCTGGAAACCACAGCATCTGGTCTTGTTTTATGCTTCATCTATCAATCTGCTGTTACAGGAATTGAGAATTAATGTTTCAACTACAGTTTCTTCTGTTTTGGCTAATGAATTCATATCTTTGTTATTCTTACCCAAGCCCTCCCTTCTCCTCTCCCATTAAAAAAAAAAAAAATTATATGGAAGGGCATTTAGGAAGGGCCCAAATAAATTCTAGGGAGTTTACCCTTTCATTTATGCCTTAAAACTCTTGCTAGTAAGGCTACAGTAAGGTTAGACACCTTCCCAACCAATTCCCTGGGTTGATCAATTCTGACCTTTCACAGAGTATCACTTGAACACAACTTGGTGACAGAACAACAATCACTTAGTCTATTTTTAGTACTGTATTAAAGATAAACAACAAAATACTGCACATTTTTAAAAAGTAAGTTCTAGAAAATATTTTCTGGTAGCATAAACTGTAAAAAAAAAAAAATGCATAATTGGAAGTAGTCCTTGACAAAAAAGGATTATGAAGCAATGTAAGAATGTGGATTACTGCTACCCGTATGATATGAGAAAATTACATATACACTAATTTCTGTATACACTCATTTTAAATTATATACAAAGTTTAAAAACATTAAGGCATGAAAGGTAGATTTATAATATCCTTTGAACCTTACTATTGAGTCTTTTGGCTCTCTGTGCTTTTCAAAGAATGAAGCTATCAATTCATCTTTCCACTTGATACAATCTGTTGAAATTTTAATTTTCCATTATTTTTGCCTTGATATGCCCTCTTATTCTTTCTCCTAGAGTTTCAAGCACCCAAAATTAGTCTTTCTCAGTGCTTTCATGGCTTCAGAGACAGCTTCATATCTTTGCTTTACTTTTCTTCCTCCACCCATTCTATTATTTAACTTGTCAAAGTAATAATCAAGATCATTATTTTCCAATGAAATATTTTTAAAAGAACCAAGGTTACCAAGTGATTCTTACACTGACAGAACTACTGCTATATAATTTTATCTATTTCTTGAAGTTCTGCTCTTTCTAAATCACTGTCAAGTGAATCATTTCTAATGAGCAATGAATACAGCCATGTTTACCATGTTTATTTATCCAATATTTCAGATTTTTCTTTCCAAAGACTGTTTTATTCTGAATCTCGTCATGAGGCTTCCTGGCCTTGATTTCTTAATGTATCCCAGCTAGCTTAATGGTTCAGTGAATCAAATAAGCTTTTGGGTCTGAGACAAAAGAGATTTGTACAAAAATATATACAAAATTATCACTAATAATTTTATATATGAGTTTTATATACTAAGAGTTCTATATACTAAGAGTTTTATATACTGAGTTTTTTTTTATAATTTATATACTATATATAAGACTTTTATATACTGCTAAGTGCTAAGTCACTTCAGTCGTGTCCGACTCTGTGTGACCCCATAGACGGCAGCCCACCAGGCTCCCCCGTCCCTGGGATTCTCCAGGCAAGAACACTGGAGTGGGTTGCCATTTCCTTCTCCAATGCATGAAAGTGAAAAGTGAAAGTGAAGTCCCTCAGTCGTGTCCGACTCTTAGCGACCCCACGGACTGCAGCCCACCAGGCTCCTCCGTCCATGGGATTTTCCAGGCAAGAGTCCTGGAGTGGGTTGCCATTGCCTTCTCCGCTTCTATATACTAAGTTTGTCAAAGTGTGGTCCCAAACTACCTATATCCAAATCATCTCAAATGCTTATTCAGAATAGAAAGACTTGGACCAAAACCTAGAGCAGTTAAATAGGAGCCTTTTAAGACTGGGACCTGGGAATCCGCACTTTGCCAAGTTTTTCAAGTGAATAGACTCACAGTGAAATTCTACAGCTCCCAATCTAAGGAATCCCTTCCCTCTTCAAGGGTCTGCTGCTGCTGCTGCTGCTGCTGCTGCTGCTGCTAAGCTGCGTCAGTTGTGTCCGACTCTGTGTGACCCCATAGACGGCAGCCCACCAGGCTCCTCTGTCCCTGGGATTCTCCAGGCAAGAACACCGGAGTGGGTTGCCATTTTCTTTTCCAGTGCATAAAAGTGAAAAGTGAAAGTGAAGTCGCTCAGTCGTGTTCGACCCTTAGCGACCCCATGGACTGTAGCCTACCAGGCTCCTCCGTCCATGGGATTTTCCAAGCAGGAGTACTGGAGTGGGTTGCATTGCCTTCTCCACTTCAAGGGTCTAGTGCATTGATTTACCTTGGCTGCAGAGAAAACTAACCACACCTCCATCCAACCAACAAAAACAAAGGAAAATTCAGTTTCCTGAGGAGAGAACTGCCATTAACTGTCTTAAGAGGAAACAGTTTAAAAATAAACAAACAACATCAGCTCTGCAGGCCAGAAGGGAGTGGCAGATTTACTTAAAGCAATGAAAGGGAAAAAGCTACAACCAAAACTACTCTATCCAGCAAGGATCTCATTCAGATTTGAAGGAGAAATCAAAAGCTTTTCAGAAAAGCAACAGTTAAGAGAATTCAGCACCACCAAATCAGCTATATAACAAATATCAAGGAACTGCTCTAGACAGGAAACACAAGAGAAGGAAAAGTCTATAAAAACAAATCCAAAACAACAGGATCATACATATCAATAATTACCTTAAATGTAAATGGATTAAATGCTCCAACCAAAAGATACAGATCTGCTGAATGGATACAAAAATAAGACCTTTAATATATGCTGTCTACAAAAGACACTCTTCAGACCTAGGGACATATACAGATTGAAAGTAAGGGGCTGGAAAAAGATATTCCATGCAAATGGAAGTCAAAAGAAAGCAAGAGTAGCAATATCATGTCAGATAAAATAGACTTTAAAATAAAGACCATTACAAGAGACAAGGACACTACACAATGATCAAAGGATCAATCCAAGAAGAAGATATAACAATTTTATATATATATATATATATATATATATATATTCACCCAACATAGGAGCATCTCAATACAGAAGGCAAATGCTAAAGGGGAAGTCAACAGTAACACAATAATAGTGGGGGACTTTAACACCCTACTCACACCAACAGACAGATCATCCAGATAGAAAATTAATAAGGAAACACAAGCATTAAATCATACAATGGACAAGTTGGACCTAATTGATATCTACAGGGCATTTCATACAAAAACAGTAGATTTTACCATTCTCCAGCACAGATCACATCTGGGGTCACAGATCAAGCCTTGATAAATTTTAAAAAATTGAAGTCATTTCATATATCTTCTGACCATAACAATGTAAGATTAGATATCACTACAGGGGAAAAAACTATATAAAAAAAAAAACCACAAACACATGAAGGCAAAACAATATGTCTCTGAATAACCAAGAGAACACTGAAGAAATCAAAGAAGAAATCAAAATATACCTAGAAATAAATGACAATGAAAATATGACAGCTCAAAACCTATGGGATGAGAGCTAAGAGGGAAGTTTATAGCAACACAAGCCTACCTCAACAAACAAGAGAAACATCACATATACAACCTAACCTTACATGTAAAGCAACTAGAAAAAGAACAAAAATTCCCCCAAAGTTAGTAGATGCAAAGAAATCATGGAGATCATAGAAGAAATAAATGAAAAAGAAATGAAGGAGATAATAGCAAAGATAAATAAAACTTAAGGCTGTTTCTTTGGGAAGATACACAAAACTGACCAAACATCAGCCAGACTTATCAAGAACAAATGGAGAAGACTCAAATCAATAAAATTAAAAAGGAAAAGTTACACTAGACGATGCAGAAATACAAAGGATCATGAGACTACTACTATGGCAACTGTATGCCCATAAAGTGGACAACCTGGAAGAAATGGAGAAATTCTTAGAAAAGCATAACTTTACAAAACTAAAACAGAAAGAAATAGAAAATATTAATGACCAATCACAAAAGATAAAAATAAACAAAAACTTTTTACAGTAAATATAATAACTATTTTTAATATCTTGATTCTGACAATCACGGAGGGAAGGCTCAGAAGGTCTACCAGAAATCTGTTGTTATAATTTCCTGATTAATATTACACATAGTGAATTATTTATTGAGCCCCTACTGAGGGCCAAATATGGTGCTTTGTGCTGCCAGGGATTATATAAAGCTATCCTGGGATGAAAAGCATATGTTCACTCAGTTCTATTCTGGAAGAACATAGCTGATTTAATGATTGCTGGAAATGAATGTGCATTATAAGGGAAGGCAGTAATTTGATGTCTTACGTCCCAGACATAGAAGGCTTCCTAAGGATTTGCTAAATGAAAATTAGATCCAAAAAAGGAGAGATGTAGGTACTTAATTTATAGTTAAACCACTGGAAAAAGGCATGAGCAGCAATATTTATTTGGGGGCATGTAGATTCTTGATGCTTCCCAGGTGGCTCAGTGGTAAAGAATCTGCCTGTGATGCAGGAGACCTGGGTTCCATCCCTGGGTTGGGAAGATCCCTTGGAGAAGGGAATGGCAACCCACTCCAGTATTCTTGCCTGGAGAAACCCATGGACAGAGAAGCCTGGGAGGCTACAGTCCAGGGGTTCACAAAGAGTTGGACTCAGCTGAAGTGACTAGACTCTTTATAGTCAGCCTTAATTAATTTATCCAACAATTACCTTTCCTGTGCAATAGGAATACCTGTGTACGCTAATAACCGTACCCCAAATATAAGCAGATGATTTGAGTCTAGATGCAACCATACTGATAGCTCCACCTGGTTCTAGATTTCATTTAGATGTCCCTAGTAGGGTGACCAACTCCTCATGGCTTGCCTGAGACTTTCCCTGTACTAGCATTTAAAGTTCTATGTCCTAGAAAGCCCCTTAATGTCAGACCAACTGGGTAGGCTGGTTATCCTGGTTCTTAAAGTAAGGCAAGTGGGGGCCTTAGTTAACCCAGTTTCATTCAGTGGACGATGGAAATCTATCACCACCTTGAATGTCTCAGCTCATTTTCCTTACCAGGGGGTATGATTATCCTTACGGGCCACAAAATCTAAAGTTCTTTCCTTTGATAACTTCTACCTTTAAGCTCTGTCAAGGCACTCTCCTATGAGCATCCCAAGCAATGACTCACATTGAGGATAATCCCAGGGACCCAGTGCAGAATCTGTTCCAAGACTGCTGAACACATGGCTTGTGTTTTTTGGTAAATATTATCTTGGTCTCATAACCATTCTGTAGTTCTCCGAGTCTTATTACCCTCTCTAAATAATCAGTCGAGAACTGCCAAACCCAGCTTCATATCATTTTAAGAATTTATTTATGGTTTTAAACAAAAATACAGACAAAAAGGCATCGATGTAAAGCATGAACCACCTACAGTATTAGATTCTAAGGCCCCCACTGATTCATCAATAAATTCAATCATAGTTTCAAAATATTCATTATATTCCTGTCATCCCTTCGTTATTCTTTAAAGTCTTAATTAAGATTTCATCATGTCATGGTTTTATCTCGTTCACCTTGATTTTAAAATTTAACTGATATTAAATTACTATTTCAAAGAGAGGCTGTAAAGTGTAGGATTTGAATCAGATCTAGGTCCCAATGAAATTGTGTCCGTTATTAGGTGCATGAACTTAGGAAAATATATCTAAGCTTTAAAATATGCTCATCTATAAACAATAAATAAAATAATGGCTATTTTAGAGGATTGGGGATTTTGAGAAATTTAGGTTATGGGTGTGAAGCATAGAAATCTCTCTCTCTCTCTCTCTCTGAGTTCAGTCCTTTCGGATTCTTTGAGACCCCATGGACTGTAGCCCTCCAGAGGCTCCCATAGAAACAAACTGCCTGACAATATGCCTGCCAATAAGTAGACATTCGGTAAACTGTACCTATTATCCTCACAATCTCACAAGCTTTTATTCCCTAGATTCAACAATCAGGCTGTAGAATTTTAGCCATCAAGGATGCTGTCTAAAGTAGAGAGGCACAAACTGCCTTCCGAGGAGGGTAGTAAGAGGAACTGTTCCATTACTTCTTAGTCTCACCGCCTCAGTCTGAAGGAAGTGATGCTGGTATACCTGGGGACGGTGTCTAAAGTCGTCTCGTCCCCTGGCAGTCTATGTTCTGGAGAAGCCGGCTTTCAGATTTGCTCCCTGGGGACCTTTTTTCACCATGTCTCATTCTGGAAAGGGGAAGGGGAAAAGAAAAAGGGAAGTCACCGAAATGCAAAACCTGTTACAGATGCCCTATTTTGTCCCTGCTATCAGGCCTGCCCGGATAGGCTACAGAATCCTCTCGCAGCAAGATTTTAAGGCGCCACCCCCAGGTGTTTGTCTGCGCAGACGAGGGGGAGGCGGGTGAGCTCACCCTAAAACTGAAAGACAGATGGTGAGGGGTGGGGGTTGGCCATGCGCGTTAGAGCTTTGGCTAAAGGACAGAACAGCAGCGTGTGGGTTTGCACCGGGGCTTGGAGGCCAGGGGGACGGTGAAGGGCCAAGGTAAGGGCCAAGTAGAAGTCGAGAAAGAACTTCTTTGAATACTCAGAATACTGAGCATTTCTTTGCACTCTCAAGAAGGCTCCCGGATCTGTCAGTGTTACGACCGGAGCTGCGAGCAGGGCAGGGACTTTACGTGACAAGCGCCTGCCCCAGTTCTATCTCTGATACTCAACTCAACTCAGAGGTTCGCTTCAGCAGACAGCAGGTTACACATCTGGTGGGTGACCTCGCACCCGCCGAATCCGCCCACCTCTTCTAAAAGCCGGAAACACACCCCCTCAAGCACTCGGCCACGGCGGCGCATGCTCCGTCCGAGGGGGCGGGGCGCTACTCCGGCCGGAAGCGTTCTTTCCCAGGCGGCGTTTCCTTCCTGTGTAAGGCTGGTAAGGGCTCCTGCGGCCGCTGTTTCAACCCAGGCGGTGAGTAGCGGGTTTCCCCAGGGCTTCGTAGGGCGGGCGATGGGTCACGCTGAGCTCCTTCAGGGACCCGCGCGGGGCTGGGAAGCCAATCTCGGGTCACCTCGCCGTCCTTCCACACCCCACCTCATTGTCGCCCCTCAGCTTCCCGCAGCCCTTCGTATCCACCGGATTAACCTCCAAGGGCATCCCGGGCTTCGCATTGGCTCCCGGCCCGGCCTAGGCCCTTAAGTCCCCGTTAGCGCTGCCCCCCAAGACGTAGGCCCTTTCCAGGGAGTCTCTAGGCAGCCTAGTCGCTGCGGTGCCTTGAAGATCGTTCCGGGCGACCTCAGAACTGGAGTCCTAGGGAAAGGCGGCCAGAACGAACCGGGTCTGATTGTCGCACAGGCACTGCTACCACCTACTGCAAAAGTGGAGGTGATTCTTCAGGCCTGGGCGCGCTTTCGCAGAGGATGGTGCTGTTAATAATCCGTCCTGTATGTGAATGTTGGCAGGCTTTCTTTGTCACAGGCAGTGTTCATAGGGCCTTGATGTCTGCGAAACTGGGACTCTGGGGTTGAGAAAAACTTTGTAAAACACTGCAGTGAATTAGAGAAATGCTGTAGCATGAATACCATACTCTTGTACCTTAACCTGCCAGTAACCTGCTTATTGAGGAGGTGGTACGATTTTAAAGTTTATTACCCTGAAATGGAGAACTCTATAATGAAGCTATATGTTGTTACATTTGCCTAACAAATAACTCTGAATTACGGTGTTTTGCCATATTTCTTAGTTGTCCATGGCATCATCCATGTTTATATTTGTGTATTGATCCTAATGTTCATACAAAATTGAAATACAGCCCATAGTGTTGTATGCATGTGAAACTTTTATTATATATTCTGCTGTGATGGTATTGTTACCATAACAGCCTTACACTGCAGGCATATCAATGTCATATGAATAGTAGATGAGTGTATAATCAAGTACACAGTTAAAACCTACAAGTATAAGTTTCACTTTCATTTCAGGATTTTGAAGTCACTTTAGAAGAAGGATCCCTTTTAGAAGTGACTAGGTCCAGAGTACTCTGTTGCAGTTAATAGTTTAATTATAGGAAAATATATGGTT